>NC_143033.1:10675000-10780000 GCF_057628025.1 Oncorhynchus mykiss | reverse complement strand
TACGGGTCTCGTCCCGTGTATTGTTGTTACAGGTCTCGTCCCGTGTATTGTTGTTACGGGTCTCGTCCCGTGTATTGTTGTTACGGGTCTCGTCCCGTGTATTGTTGTTACAGGTCTCGTCCCGTGTATTGTTATTACAGGTCTCGTCCCGTGTATTGTTGTTACGGGTCTCGTCCCGTGCATTGTTATTACGGGTCTCGTCCCGTGTATTGTTGTTACGGGTCTCGTCCCGTGTATTGTTGTTACAGGTCTCGTCCCGTGTATTGTTGTTACGGGTCTCGTCCCGTGTATTGTTGTTACGGGTCTCGTCCCGTGTATTGTTGTTACAGGTCTCGTCCCGTGTATTGTTGTTACGGGTCTCGTCCCGTGTATTGTTGCTCACTTGTTATTACGGGTCTCATCCAGTGTATTGTTGTTACGGGTCTCGTCCCGTGTATTGTTGTTACGGGTCTCATCCCGTGTATTGTTGCTCACTTGTTATTACGGGTCTCATCCAGTGTATTGTTGTTACAGGTCTCATCCCGTGTATTGTTGTTACGGGTCTCATCCCGTGTATTGTTATTACGGGTCTCATCCCGTGTATTGTTATTACGGGTCTCATCCCGTGTGTCGTTATTACCGGTCTCATCCCGTGTATTGTTATTACGGGTCTCATCCCGTGTGTTGTTATTACGGGTCTCATCCCGTGTATTGTTATTACGGGTCTCATCCCGTGTGTCGTTATTACGGGTCTCATCCCGTGTATTGTTATTACGGGTCTCATCCCGTGTGTCGTTATTACGGGTCTCATCCAGTGTATTGTTGTTACGGGTCTCGTCCCGTGTATTGTTATTACGGGTCTCGTCCCGTGTATTGTTGTTACGGGTCTCCTCCCGTGTATTGTTGTTACGGGTCTCGTCCCGTGTATTGTTACTCACTTGTTATTACGGGTCTCGTCCCATGTATTGTTACTCACTTGTTATTACGGGTCTCGTCCCGTGTATTGTTACTCACTTGTTATTACGGGTCTCGTCCCGTGTATTGTTACTCACTTGTTATTACGGGTCTCCTCCCGTGTATTGTTACTCACTTGTTATTACGGGTCTCATCCCGTGTATTGTTGTTACGGGTCTCCTCCTGTGTATTGTTACTCACTTGTTATTACGGGTCTCATCCCGTGTATTGTTGTTACGGGTCTCCTCCCGTGTATTGTTACGCACTTGTTATTACGGGTCTCCTCCCGTGTATTGTTACTCACTTGTTATTACGGGTCTCATCCCGTGTATTGTTGTTACGGGTCTCCTCCCGTGTATTGTTACTCACTTGTTATTACGAGTCTCCTCCCGTGTATTGTTACTCACTTGTTATTACGGGTCTCGTCCCGTGTATTGTTGTTACGGGTCTCCTCCCGTGTATTGTTGTTACGGGTCTCGTCCCGTGTATTGTTGTTACGGGTCTCCTCCCGTGTATTGTTACTCACTTGTTATTACGGGTCTCGTCCCGTGTATTTATTAGAGGTTTTACTTCGCTCATCCCTGTTGTTGTATACGTGTTTGTTTTGGGCTTCCTCCCTGTGTCTTTCATGGCATGTTGTATTTTTGGGTGGAGTATTAAAACCACCAATGACCTATTCCTGCGCCTGTCTCCAATCCTTTATACAACGTGACCACTTACTACTTTAGAAACAATGGTTTGAGCTGTGTTTTGTTTATACCTGATGAAGATCTGTTTTGGATTTAAAGTTGTCAATAAAGCGGTGAATTGCGAGCTTTAACCGTGTGAGAGCTTTAACAGTGTAATCTTCATTATAACTAGGCAATAACTAGAACAAGCTTTAACCATGTGAGAGCTTTAACAGTGTAATCTTCATTATAACTAGGCAATAACTAGAACAAGCTTTAACCATGTGAGAGCTTTAACAGTGTAATCTTCATTATAACTAGGCAATAACTAGAACAAGCTTTAACCATGTGAGAGCTTTAACAGTGTAATCTTCATTATAACTAGGCAATAACTAGAACAAGCTTTAGCCATGTGAGAGCTTTAACAGTGTAATCTTCATTATAACTAGGCAATAACTAGAACAAGCTTTAACCATGTGAGAGCTTTAACAGTGTAATCTTCATTATAACTAGGCAATAACTAGAACAAATTCTTATTTACAAAGACGCCTAAATTGTATCATGGTATCTGTATCCTACCATGATCAAAATACTGGACTCAGTATTGATCCAAATTACTTTGAGTAATGCATGTCTTTAATAATGTCTGCAGTCTTCTTGTCAATACAGCCCTCCCAAGTTTTCCCGTCAGTCTCTCTCTGGAAGGGAGGGGTGTGCCTTCAGCCATTAGTCAGAAATGGGAGACAGAGGGATAGGCTACTTCATTACACATGTAGAGAAATGTGTAAAGAAAAATAGTGAAACTTCTGCAAGAAGAACTTGGGGGTGAAGGAATAACGTTGCAGACTCGTATTATTACTAAATGAAGAGGATTTATCATCACCACTTGAAGAAATGTACAACTATGAAATTATATAAAAGAAGCTTGGATGAAGTCGAGTAACTGTCGCGCGCCGCTGGAAAGGATCTCTGAAATCGGCTCTAGACTAGAGCATCTTACGGCGAGTCTTTACTATTTACATATATAGCTGTACGGGATTCTAATTCGTTTCAATAGTCTATATTAAAAACTATGATTAAACATATATTTTGTTGGCTGTAGTCGCCGGTATAAACTATAGATAATCTTAAAATCACATTGTATGTGTATCTTTATTTGAAATGTAACATAATTCTGTGATATTACATTAATTAGATTAATTGTATTTTTTCTGGTTGTAAGTTATTTTGTGGTTAAACACATTAAGAACAAAGGGTGTGCTTGTCGAGACCCTTTGAATTGACACTAAGATTTAAATTACAGTATACTTCAATCATAGACGAAATCAAATGTTTTTCTAGAGCAGCAACTCTGGATAATTAACGTCTCAATTCCGGATAGATGCTACCCAGATGCATTCATTAATTTTCGATCAAGAGAGAGGGATCAAAAAAAAACTAAAGTGTTAATAATCAACTTTAGAAAAAAATCTAGCTGGTCCATCACTTTCAACTCAGCTGTAAAAGGTGGGATATTCGGCGATCTCACTCTAAACAGGACTTTTAATACGCCTCTTTACTGATCTCTGCTGGACATTCGTGGAATAACATCTTGACAACCAGAGACGATGAACAAGCAGATATATATCCACTATAACTACACAGGGAAGCTGGAAAACCGTCAGAATGGAAAAATCACAGGTGGTGGCGTCACCTTGGATGCTAAAACCATCGTGTTCCTCATCATCTGTTGCTTCATAATCCTGGAGAACCTGATTGTTCTTGTAGCAATATGGAAAAACCATAAGTTCCACAACCGCATGTACTTCTTCATAGCCAACCTGGCGTTGTGTGACCTTCTGGCTGGGGTGGCTTATATCGTCAACCTCCTCATGTCAGGGGAGAAGACCCTTCACCTGTCCCCAGTGTTGTGGTTTGTAAGGGAAGGGAGCATGTTTGTAGCTCTGGGGGCTTCCACATTCAGTCTCCTGGCTATAGCTATAGAGAGACATCTGACCATGATTAAAATGAGGCCCTACGACGCCAATAAGAATTACAGGGTGTTCTTGCTCATAGGGACCTGCTGGCTCATAGCGATATCCCTGGGAGCATTGCCCATCCTGGGGTGGAACTGCTTGGACAACCTCCCTGACTGCTCCACAGTCCTACCGCTCTATACCAAGAAGTACGTGGCCTTCTGCATCATCATCTTCATGGCCTTGCTGCTGGCCATGTCCGTCCTGTACATACGCATCTACATGTTGGTGAGGACCAGGTATGCATTGATGCTATCTTATGGTGATCGATCGGGTCCGGTCCGGTCCTGCCTGCCTGCCTGCCTGCCTGTCTGCCTGTCTGTCTGTCTGCCTGCCTGTCTGCCTGCCTGCCTGTCTGTCTGTCTGTCTGTCTACAGTGGCCTGCGAAAGTACTCACCCCCCTGGTATTTTTCCTATTTTGTTGCCTTACAACCTGGAATTAAAATCGATTTTTTTGGGGGGGGGTGGGTTTGAATCATTTGATTTACACAACATGCCTACCACTTTGAAGTTGCAAAATCTTTTTTATTGTGAAACGTACAAGACATAAGACAATAAACAGAACTTGAGCATGCATAACTATTCACCTCCCAAAAGTCAATACTTTGTAGAGCCACCCTTTGCAGCAATTACAGCTGCAAGTCTCTTGGGGTAATAAGTCTCTATAAGCTTGGTAGATCTAGCCACTGGGATTTTGCTCATTCTTCAAGGCCAAACTGCTCCAGCTCCTTCAAGTTGGATGGGTTCCGCTGGTGTACAGCAATCTTTAAGTCATACCACAGATTCTCAATTGGATTGAGGTCTGGGCTTTGACTAGACCATTCCAAGACATGTAAATGTTTCCCCTTAAACCACTTGAGTGTTGCTTTAGCAGTATACTTAGGGTCATTGTCCCACTGGAAGGTGAACCTCCATCCCAGTCTCAAATATCTGGAAGACTGAAACAGGTTTCCCGCAAGAATTTCCCTGTATTTAGCGCCATCCATCATTCCTTCAATTCTGACCAGTTTACCAGTCCCTGCCAATGAGAAACATCCCCACAGCATGATGCTGTCACCACCATGCTTGGGATTTTGTTCTCTGGTGATGAGAGCGTTTTCCTTGATGGCCAAAAAGCTCAATTTTAGTCTCATCTGACCAGAGTACCTTCTTCTATATGTTTGGGGAGACTCCCACATGCCTTTTGGCGAACAACAAACATGTTTGCTCATTTTTTTTCTGGCCACTCTTCTGTAAAGCCCAGCTCTGTGGAGTGTACAGCTTAAAGTGGTCCTATGGACAGATACTCCAATCTCCGCTGTGGAGCTTTGCAGCTCCTTCAAGGTTATCTTTGGTCTCTTTGTTGCCTCTCTGATTAATGCCCTCCTTGCCTGGTCCGTGAGTTTTGTTGGGCGGCCCTCTCTTGGCAGGTTTATTGTGGTGCCATATTCTTTCCATTTTTTTTTATAATGGATTTAATGGCGCTCCGTGGGATGTTCAAAGTTTCAGATTTTTTTATAACCAAACCCGTTATCTGTACTTCTCCACAACTTTGTCCCTGACCTGTTTGGGGAACTCCTTGGTCTTCATGGTGCTGCTTGCTTGGTGGTGCCCCTTGCTTAGTGGTGTTACAAATTCAGAACAGGTGTATATATACTGAGATCATGTGACACTTAAATTGCACACAGGTGGACTTTATTTAAGTAATTATGTGACTTATGAAGGTAATTGGCTGCACCAGATCTTATTTAGGGGCTTCATAGCAAAGGGGGTGAATACATCTGTACACACCACTTTTCAGTTGTTTTTTTTCCCCAATTTTTTGAAACAAGTCATTTTTTTCATTTCACTTCACCAATTTGGACTATTTTGTGTATGTCCATTACATGAAATCCAAATAGAAATCTATTTAAATTACAGGTTGTATTGCAACAAAATAGGAAAAATGACAAGGGGATGAATACTTTTGCAAGGCACTATACATGTTGGTGAGGACCAGGTGTGTATTGATGCTATCTATATGTTGGTGAGGACCAGGTGAGTATTGATGCTATCTACATGTTGGTGAGGACCAGGTGTGTATTGATGCTATCTACATGTTGGTGAGGACCAGGTGTGTATTGATGCTATCTATATGTTGGTGAGGACCAGGTGTGTATTGATGCTCTCTATATGTTGGTGAGGACCAGGTGTGTATTGATGCTATCTATATGTTGGTGAGGACCAGGTGTGTATTGATGCTATCTATATGTTGGTGAGGACCAGGTGTGTATTGATGCTATCTATATGTTGGTGAGGACCAGGTGTGTATTGATGCTATCTATATGTTGGTGAGGACCAGGTGTGTATTGATGCTATCTATATGTTGGTGAGGACCAGGTGTGTATTGATGCTATCTATATGTTGGTGAGGACCAGGTGTGTATTGATGCTATCTATATGTTGGTGAGGACCAGGTGTGTATTGATGCTATCTATATGGTGGTGTGGACCAGGTGTGTATTGATGCTATCTACATGTTGGTGAGGACCAGGTGTGTATTGATGCTATCTATATGTTGGTGAGGACCAGGTGTGTATTGATGCTATCTATATGTTGGTGTGGACCAGGTGTGTATTGATGCTATCTACATGTTGGTGAGGACCAGGTGTGTATTGATGCTATCTACATGTTGGTGAGGACCAGGTGTGTATTGATGCTATCTATATGTTGGTGAGGACCAGGTGTGTATTGATGCTATCTATATGTTGGTGAGGACCAGGTGTGTATTGATGCTATCTATATGTTGGTGAGGACCGGGTGTGTAGCTCTCTATATGTTGGTGAGGACCAGGTGTGTATTGATGCTATCTATATGGTGGTGTGGACCAGGTGTGTATTGATGCTATCTACATGTTGGTGAGGACCAGGTGTGTATTGATGCTATCTATATGTTGGTGAGGACCAGGTGTGTATTGATGCTATCTATATGTTGGTGTGGACCAGGTGTGTATTGATGCTATCTACATGTTGGTGAGGACCAGGTGTGTATTGATGCTATCTATATGTTGGTGAGGACCAGGTGTGTATTGATGCTATCTACATGTTGGTGAGGACCAGGTGTGTATTGATGCTATCTATATGTTGGTGAGGACCAGGTGTGTATTGATGCTATCTACATGTTGGTGAGGACCAGGTGTGTATTGATGCTATCTATATGTTGGTGAGGACCAGGTGTGTATTGGTGCTCTCTATATGTTGGTGAGGACCAGGTGAGTATTGATGCTATCTACATGTTGGTGAGGACCAGGTGTGTATTGATGCTATCTATATGTTGGTGAGGACCAGGTGTGTATTGGTGCTCTCTATATGTTGGTGAGGACCAGGTGTGTATTGATGCTATCTACATGTTGGTGAGGACCAGGTGTGTATTGATGCTATCTATATGTTGGTGTGGACCAGGTGTGTATTGATGCTATCTATATGTTGGTGAGGACCAGGTGTGTATTGATGCTATCTACATGTTGGTGAGGACCAGGTGTGTATTGATGCTATCTATATGTTGGTGAGGACCAGGTGTGTATTGATGCTATCTACATGTTGGTGAGGACCAGGTGTGTATTGATGCTATCTATATGTTGGTGAGGACCAGGTGTGTATTGATGCTATCTACATGTTGGTGAGGACCAGGTGTGTATTGATGCTATCTATATGTTGGTGAGGACCAGGTGTGTATTGATGCTATCTATATGTTGGTGAGGACCAGGTGTGTATTGATGCTCTCTATATATTTTTGTATTCTGTTTTGGATGAATGGGTGGCCGGTGTCTATGTGGTTTTATTTATCACTCTGTCGTTCTATCTATCCAGCAGTCGGAAGGTGACCAAACATTCCAACTCAGAGCACTCCATGACCCTCCTCCGTACTGTCATCATCGTGGTCGGCGTCTTCATTGCATGCTGGATGCCCGTCTTCGTCCTCCTCCTCATCGATGTGGCCTGCGAGCACCGCTGCTGTCCCATTCTCTACAAGGCCGACTACTTCATAGCCCTGGCCGTGCTCAACTCTGCCATGAACCCTGTTATCTACACCTTGGCCAGCAGGGAGATGAGGAGAGCCTTCTTTAGCTTGGTCTGTGGCTGTCTGATGAAGGGGAATGTCTCCAGCAGTGGTGAGCCCAATAAGCCCAATAACCTGGAGCACAGCAGGAGCACAGCAGGAGCACAGCCATAATAATCCTAACAACCACAGCAGGAGCACAGCAGGAGCACAGCAGGAGCACAGCCATAATAATCCTAACAACCACAGCAGGAGCGCAGCAGGAGCACAGCAGGAGCACAGCCCATAATAATCCTAACAACCACAGCAGGAGCACAGCAGGAGCACAGCAGGAGCACAGCCATAATAATCCTAACAACCACAGCAGGAGCGCAGCAGGAGCACAGCAGGAGCACAGCCCATAATAATCCTAACAACCACAGCAGGAGCGCAGCAGGAGCACAGCAGGAGCACAGCAGGAGCACAGCCCATAATAATCCTAACAACCACAGCAGGAGCGCAGCAGGAGCACAGCAGGAGCACAGCCCATAATAATCCTAACAACCACAGCGGGAGCACAGCAGGAGCACAGCCCATAATAATCCTAACAACCACAGCAGGGCAGATGAGCAGCAGAAGGACATGGACAGTAGTCTGAATATTATAGTGGCACAGACCTTGATAAAGAGTCCAACATCATTGTGCGCCAATGTGGCCAATGGGTTAAGGTTTTCTGCTGGGCCCTGAACCTCCATATCTGAATCCTTCTGAGTGAACACAAGAGACTATGAAGTGTGGCAACGCGAGACATTGTAGCCCTATGCTGTGCATAGGATGGAGAGACATTGAAGGCCTATAATGTAACTATACTGAAAAAATATATAAACGCAACATGTATAGTGTTGGCCCCATGTTTCATGAGCTGAAATAAGAGGCCCAAAATTTTCCATGTGCACAAAAAGCTTATTTCTCTTAAATTTTGCACACCAATGTGTTTACATCCCTGTTAGTGAACATTTATCCTTTGCCAAGATAATCCATCCACCTAACAGGTGTGGCATATCAAGAAGCTGATTAAACAGCATGATCATTACACAGGTGCACCTTGTGCTGGGGACACTAAAAGGCCACTCTAAAATGTGCAGTTTTGTCACACAACACAATGCCACAGATGTCTCAACTTTTGAGGGTAGTGTGCAATTGGCATGCTGACTGCAGGAATGTCCACCAGAGTTGTTACCAGACAGTTTAATGTTAATTTCTCTACCATAAGCCGCCTCCAACGTCATCATAGAGAATATGGCAGTATGTATGATGCGTTTCTATTTTTGTTCAGTATATTTAGCCAAATTACTTCATAACCACAAACAAGCACTTGGCTCTCCCTCTCTGTGAGGGTAGAGGGTCCAGAAACTGTCCAGACCAGATACAGACTGTGCCATCGAGATATAGGGCTAGATTAAATTTGGCACCTTTTAAAGGTAAAGTTTTCTGCAGTCACAGAGACTGCATCGTAGACTGCCACTATACTGTAGGCCCTGTAAAGCACGCATGGTGGGCTGGGATGGTAAACAGATGGCTATTTTACATTAATTGTAAATGTAACTCTTGAAAAAAGCTATTTATTATTTTTTAGTTTGTCCTACTTTGACATATGTGTACAGCTTTTCTAAATACTGTTACTCTACATTATAAACTGTGTGGTTCGAGCTCTGAATGCTGATTGGTCCGACAGCCGTGGTATATCAGACCGTATACCACGGGTATGACAAAACATTTATTTTTACTGCTCTAATTAAGTTGGTAACCAGTTTATAATAGCAATAAGGCACCTTGGGGGTTTGTGGTATATGGTCACTATACCACGGCTAAGGGCTGTATCCAGGCACTCGTCGTGCCTAAGAACAGCCCTTAGCTGTGGTATATTGACCATATACCACACCCCCTCGGGCCTTATTGCTTAATTATACAATGGTAGCATGCTATTTGTTTTATTGTGTAAAACGATTGTATTTAACCAGATGATTTGCTCAACATTATGCTACTACCTGTACTGTAGCATCATTTAACTGTTAATATGTCTATGAGCTCATGGAAGCTTCCTTGTAGCAGTGCTAAACCCGGTTGAAGTGAAGCTTCCCTGTAGCAGTGCTAAACCAGGTTGAAGTGAAGCTTCCTTGTAGCAGTGCTAAACCCGGTTGAAGTGAAGCTTCCCTGTAGCAGTGCTAAACCAGGTTGAAGTGAAGCTTCCCTGTAGCAGTGCTAAACCCGGTTGAAGTGAAGCTTCCCTGTAGCAGTGCTAAACCCGGTTGAAGTGAAGCTTCCCTGTAGCAGTGCTAAACCAGGTTGAAGTGAAGCTTCCTTGTAGCAGTGCTAAACCCGGTTGAAGTGAAGCTTCCCTGTAGCAGTGCTAAACCAGGTTGAAGTGAAGCTTCCTTGTAGCAGTGCTAAACCCGGTTGAAGTGAAGCTTCCCTGTAGCAGTGCTAAACCCGGTTGAAGTGAAGCTTCCTTGTAGCAGTGCTAAACCAGGTTGAAGTGAAGCTTCCCTGTAGCAGTGCTAAACCCGGTTGAAGTGAAGCTTCCTTGTAGCAGTGCTAAACCCGGTTGAAGTGAAGCTTCCTTGTAGCAGTGCTAAACCCGGTTGAAGTGTTGACTGGAGGTTGCAGGGCACCACCCTCTGCTGCTATGTACTAAAGCAGTGGTCAAAAAGGGAAAGGAAACCGCTCAGATTTTTTATTTACATGACTTAAAAAATGTAAGCCTATGCAACATCAACCAATTAAAAACAGTACTGTAGTAATGAGGTTTGTGCAGTAAGCTATAGGCCCAATACACTATCACTGTATATTGGCTAGGCTTGAATTGCCCTGCCAATGTTGTTTTTCAACAGGAGACTCTAAAATGATATTTCAACATTTTAGGTATATGATCAGACTGGTAATAGCTCATTTGATGTGTTACTTGAGAGGCACAGCTGAGTGACAATAATTATATATACTTTTTTTACTGTACTGATGTCCTGCATCTGATGGTCAGTCTGAGGGGAGGGAGGGAGCAGCCGTGAGGCTGGCTCTCACCTAACACACCATCCCTCTGCTAAGATAAGGGGACGTAGACATAGACATTTCTGCCTCATGCACCAGTTCATGTTGTTACTCCCATGACCAGAGAAAGTGAAATATTCCTTGATATTGAAAAAGACACAAGCTGCTAAAAATAACAACTCAAGCTTATTAAAACCCTTTGCTACTCATTCATTACAGCTGCAGTGCTGGTTGTAGGGTGAGTGGAAGTAGTACTATACATTACAGCTGCAGTGCTGGTTGTAGGGTGAGTGGAAGTAGTACTATACATTACAGCTGCAGTGCTGGTTGTAGGGTGAGTGGAAGTAGTACTATACATTACAGCTGCAGTGCTGGTTGTAGGGTGAGTGGAAGTAGTACTATACATTACAGCTGCAGTGCTGGTTGTAGGGTGAGTGGAAGTAGTACTATACATTACAGCTGCAGTGCTGGTTGTAGGGTGAGTGGAAGTAGTACTATACATTACAGCTGCAGTGCTGGTTGTAGGGTGAGTGGAAGTAGTACTATACATTACAGCTGCAGTGCTGGTTGTAGGGTGAGTGGAAGTAGTACTATACATTACAGCTGCAGTGCTGGTTGTAGGGTGAGTGGAAGTAGTACTATACATTACAGCTGCAGTGCTGGTTGTAGGGTGAGTGGAAGTAGTACTATACATTACAGCTGCAGTGCTGGTTGTAGGGTGAGTGGAAGTAGTACTATACATTACAGCTGCAGTGCTGGTTGTAGGGTGAGTGGAAGTAGTACTATACATTACAGCTGCAGTGCTGGTTGTAGCGCTGAGTGGAAGTAGTACTATACATTACAGCTGCAGTGCTGGTTGTAGCGCTGAGTGAAGTAGTACTATACATTACAGCTGCAGTGCTGGTTGTAGGGTGTGTGGAAGTAGTACTATACATTACAGCTGCAGTGCTGGTTGTAGGGTGAGTGGAAGTAGGGAGAAAGCGCATTTTATGCTTTATAAAAGTGTTGAACAAAGTGTTGCCGTTGCTGAATAACGACTTCAACATGAACTTAGTTAGTAAAAACAGCAGCTCTTTGCTGTGTTCAGCGAGTCTCTCGAGTCATGGTTTTAAGTGTTTTGAAATCTCACAGTATCAACTTAGCGCGTTCGAGGCTTCTTTTTACAGCCTATGGCTCGAGGAAACTGCAGACACGGTAAGCTGAGCTATCTGATTGGCCAGCGGTAGGCCTATAGGGGCACTTGATTTGGTCTCTGGGCCTGCTGGGTACGTGGAGTTCCACCTTCAGACACATGAAACGGTTCAAGATTGAAACACTTTTCCTTTCCGGCGCTAGGGCTGCGGAATCATGTGCACCTACCACCAACAGCGCTAAACAAACAAATGAAATAAGGATGAAGACTTTATCATTGTTTTTAACAGAAATGTTTGGTGATCGACTATGAATGCCTTGGAGATCGACCACTGAACTAAAGAGACTTTCAGTTCATCTCTTCAGCTGACAAATATAAACATAAACTTCTCAAATAAGACAAATACAGTACATTTTACACATTAAGTGGTTCAGTTGGAATGCAATTAATCGGAATGTATGTATGTAGAAAACAGCATTTGATATAAAACAATCAATTGATGTTATCACTGATGTTATCACTAATGTTATCCCTGATGTTATCCCTGATGTTATCCCTGATGTTATCACTACATACGTTTGCTGTGCATTGAGGCACATATACAGCTGCTTAAAGGGAGTCAGTGGAACTGCATGGAGAAGAGTATGACTGTTCATCAAACAAAACAAAAGGACATTCACGGTTTTATTGCCAACAGTCATACAGAATGATGAGAACTCATACAACCAAAGACTAAATCTGTAAACATTGTTTGGACTCATTTCTTTGTTTTTATTTATTTTTTTACTTGTTCCAAAATGTGTTTTTGTGGTCCTTCTGACAAAAAGACTCATCATATTCAGAATTTGGAAACTAGAGAGAGAGAGAGAGAGAGAGAGAGAGAAAAAAAAAAACGTTGAATCTCAAGCAGCAACACTCAAGCAGTACTGCGAAACACAACTCTTAGAATGCGTCCCAAATGGCACCCTATTCTCTATAGTGCACTACTTTTAACCAGGGCCCCCTGGTCAAAAGTAGTGCTTTATATAAGGATTAGGGTGCCAATGGGACGCACGCTAATGAACGGCAGGGCATGCCCATGAAGAAGTTCCAGCTATTGCACTTTGAAGAAGAAAAACACCATTGGTACAAAGAAAAGGCACATTTTCATCAACAGAAATCTGAAAAAGCCATGTTCTAGTGTGACTCCCTACTGTATACATGGGGATGTTGAGTTGACTCACAGTTCTTTGTTGAGCTAACGTAACATTATTTATGCCAAGCTAAGTACTGTAATGGTGTAAGATCGTTTGATTATTTGTTTAAACGTTTGAATAGCATGCGTGGACCTCCAGGATTTGTCCCTAGGAGTTCTGGGGAATCTATTCTTCAGTTATGGTCCTTTCCAAAAAAGTCACTGTACAGATCTGCCAAACCAAATGTATTACCATTCTCTTTTGTCTGTTCATAAACTGCCACAAAAGCAGTGGGCTGTCAGGAAATGTAAACAATCTAGACTAAAATGACATGAAGCTGCTTCAGGCTAGACAGCAACTGTATCATATCTTGATGGGGAGGTTATCATATCATAACATTGCCTTGATCCCCTTTAAAAATCAGAGTAAGACTTATTTAAAAGACAGTTCTTGGAGTAGATTCACGTACACTTCCTCTTGCTGCAAAATACAGGTATCCTACAGTATCGTAAATAACTGTCTTCTTGTCAAACAAATGAACTGGAAACACAGGTTCTGTTTTGGTTCAATCCTAAATACACATCGTTATCTAACAGTGAAATGCATCAGTGTCCCGTTTGTGTCACAGGTTTTTGTTAATGGTCATAATATTTAGTTTCTGTACTTATGCATGAACGTGAGGCTAAAACATATTTTCAGCTTCTCCTCCAAATGGCTGTTTTACCTATGCAATTACTGTAAAAAAAATTAAAAAAGTTCTAAATATGAATTTGTAAATGATTTAATGTATAGATTTCAAGTGGTTGAATTTAAATACAACTCCAATATTCATTATTTTAATTTTATTACAATGTTATTTCAATAGTTATAACAAATATGTAACATATGCTATATAACATGATAAATATAATTGAACTATTCCTAGTTATGTAAATTCAGTCTAAATGCATAGGTAAAAGGCCAATTTAAATGTTCCGTCAGTCAGTTCTTCTGACCATTCTGTGATGTCAATAGACCTATCGAAATCCATACATTGAGAAATGAGAATTAATTTATAGTCAATATTGTTACACAAGAGAAAGTGATGTCATATCCTTATTATCTAATTAAGAGTGCGCTAGGTGAAATCGAGAGGATTTTTCTAAACCTCCCCGTCGAAATAGTGATTTAGGTTAAAACACGTTGGTGAGTTGTTCTCAATACAATTAACACAGATAATCTTTTAAACTTCTGATTGTGCTATACATTTGTGATAATAATTTTGTCAAATAATACACTTTTAAAAATCCACTATAGAGCCATAAACGCTAGAAATGATGTGAAGAATATTCATTTGCATGATCGAAGCTCCAAACTAGTTGACTTACTACACACCCAGTTTAAAGAAGGATCCAGAAACCAATTATGAAATAATATTTTGAAAAGCAATAAATAGTTTTTTTTCTTCTTTTTTTCTTTTTTTTACAGTGTTAGCATTACACAAGTAACTCCCAAGGGGGTTCAAGGTCTATGAACAATGTCCACAGGAACAGTTAGATTTGTCAAGTCATGCGACTGCAGTGACACAAGAAGAGTACTTCATTATTAAAAAAAAAAAATGTCAGTGGGTCAATCTCAATAGTGATAACTTGATTCCTCATGCCCCTCCCTCCTTGTTTCCTTCTCAAAGCACATTGGAGCAGAAGATGTGAGGGTCCTCCCCTCGGATCTATATAGCCTCATGAAACCAGACTGACCGCTGAGCTCACATTTCGTGAAGTGAAACAGAATGTGACATTGTCACATTTTTACATTGACATTTGAGTCATTTAGCAGACGGTCTTATCCAGAGAGACTTACAGTTAGATCAGTCTGGTTTCATAAGGCTAATGGAAGGTTTTGGGGGCAAGGAGAGAGGATGCAAGGAATCAAGGGAGTACAACTGAGATTCACCCTGTATCTTTAAAGCCATGTTGACAGCACTATGAGGGGCCAAAGGTTGCGACCCCTGACCCCAACACACTGTGACTACTGTAAAGCAAAACACATTCACGTCTTTAGTTCTTATAAAGCAGATTCATTTTTAGCCTGGTCACAGACCCGTGTGTGCTGTCTTACCAACTCCTATGGGCTATGGTCATTGTCCCACCCTCAGGTGTTGGCAAGACATCACAAACAGGTCTGGGACCAGGATAGATGAATTAGTAACCCCAAGGGAAGATGTCGTCGCGCTATAGCTGCGATAAAGGACAAATAATCCTAAAATAGTTTCAATATAAACAACAGCATTTTCAAATAGTTGTTCTCCTCTATGTAAATCCTACTTACCAATGACTGTGTAAATCTGGTTGTGCTTGATAGACAAAACTCAAATTCAGGGTTTTATTCGAAAATACTATTTTCTTTCCCCTCTGATGTCGATTTGCGCTTCGTCATCTAAACTACTAACAGTTGTTTTTCTTTGTCTTTAAAACACCAAATCAACATATATGTCCCAAATGCACCTATATGTCTTCTCAAAAATATAGCATTTCAATCATCACCAGAAAATAATAACAGTTCTATAAATATTTTTTATATCAGCAAACCTTCTTCTTTCTCATCCTCCTTTTTTTGTGGCCCGGGAGTTTGCTCAGCCACAGACCACTTCCAAGACACTGTCATCATCGTTAAGTCACCTTTTTTTTCAACAATAATATATTCTCTATTTTCATCTTCAAGTTTCAGGTTTTCAGGAGGGATTGGAGGTTTAAGTTTCAGAACTCCATCTCCCAGCAGGTTTAGTGAGTGGATCGTCACTATTTCCTGTTGCCCACAGGCTGCTTCAGACAAAGTTCACTTCCTGCTGACACTATGGGCAAGCTGTTGTCACGGTGATGGCCTATCAGGTGACTGATGCTGTCAAATATGTGATCTTTTGTCCGCACCTTTTCAAAAGATACAAAGATGTAAAAAAAAAAAAAAAAGTTTAAAAGTGAGTGACATGGGAGATATTAATATTATTATTACAGGTAAACATATCTCTCTCTCTCTCTCTCTCTCTCTCTCTCTCTCTCTCTCTCTCTCTCTCTCTCTCTCTCTCTCTCTCTCTCTCTCTCTCTCTCTCTCTCTCTCTCTCTCTCTCACACACCCACTGGGCACACACTAGTTGAATCAACGTTGTTTCCACGTCATTTCAACAAAATTACATTGAGCCAATGAGGAATAGACCTCTGTGCCCAGTGGATATTCACTCAATCACTCACCCTTTCTCTTATTCGCCTTTTCACACTAGTGTAACTCTCTCCCCCCTGCTTCTCCCTCCCTGCTCACCGTGCCCTCAGGATTCACCAGCAGTAGGTGTTTGGCCAGTCCATTGTGCATGCCCGTCAAAACGTACGACCCAGGGTTGGTGGTGCTCTTCCTAACCAGGAAGTCTCCGTCATCAACCAGTAGTTTCTCTGCGTCTCGTCGGCTCATCTCGCCGTGGTACCAGGCCTGGCCTTCCAGCTCCTCCTGGGCCTTGAAGGCAGCAGAGCGCACCAACAAGGGGCTGGAGTTATCCACAGATCCAGCCTTGTGAAGGGCAGGGACCGCTGACTGGGTCAGGATGGCATCCTCAAAAGGCTCTGTGGTGGTGGGATAAAGAATATATGTAAGCAGGGAACACAATATGGTGAAAATAGGCCTATGCAGGTACAAAGGGGAGGATGGACAATGTAAGTTGTGTAATGTATGTTACACCATTGCATCGTTGAATACTAGTTTCTGATTGGCTTGAAAAGCATTCTATAGCATGCATTATTTAAGTGAAGAAGAAGCCGGTGTTTGGTGGATATATTGGCATGGGTGTTCTTAGGCCCGAGAAGAAGTTCAAGTAACAGACACATCTCAACATCAACTGTTCAGAGGAGTCTGCGTGAATCAGGCCTTCGTGGTCGAATTGCTGCAAAGAAATAGCTCCTAAAGGACACCAACGCGTCGTGGAACCCACCTTCCACATCGTTTCTACATTTTGTTTTAGAACGCATAGCCCCTGGTTGATTATAACTTCCATAATGGATGGTGAGATGTGTTACTATGCTATATGTCTGTGTAGTCATACATTAATACTTCCCTAGTTTTATTCCTGGAAATAATTACACTATGTGTAGGCACTCGGTAGTAATTGAAATATTATTCAGTATATTGTTCACATACTGTAAAGGAGGAGGAAGAACCTGGATGAAGGAACCTATTATAACCAAGATGTCACCTCATTCCCCGCCTCCATTAATACACACATGGTTCTTCATTAACCTCTACACTATATTCATAAGGAGCAACGTGGCATACATGTCATTTGTTTGACAGATATATCACCTATATCTGAATAACATGCAGTTTACATGTTACCCTCAAGTTGTGGGGAGGTGGTGGGAAGCCACGACAATCATAGTGTCTACAGCACAGGAGGCTGCTGAGGGGAGGACGGCTCATAATTACGACAAGAACAGAGTTAATGGAATGGCATCAAATACATGGAAACCATGGGAACCATGTGTTTGTTAACACTCCACTTATTCCGTCCCAGCCTGTACCACGAGCCCATCCTCCCAAATTAAGGTTCCGCCAGCCTCCTGTGGTCTACAGTGATATCTCCCTTTTGTTTTGGACCTGACACAATGTAATTATGGCACAAAGCAACCCCCTGGAAACAATCGCCAGATCACCTCTATAATTATAATCATGTCTTGTGGTTGGACTAGTGTTATTACTGTTAACAATTGGCGATTAGTGGTAAGGTTATTCTTATACAGGTTCAATAGGAATTATACTAGTGTTATTACTGTTAACAATTAGCGATTAGTGGTAAGGTTATTCTTATACAAGTTCAATAGGAATTATACTAGTGTTATTACTGTTAACAATTAGCGATTAGTGGTAAGGTTATTCTTATACAGGTTCAATAGGAATTATACTAGTGTTATTACTGTTAACAATTAGCGATTAGTGGTAAGGTTATTCTTATACAGGTTCAATAGGAATTATACTAGTGTTATTACTGTTAACAATTAGCGATTAGTGGTAAGGTTATTCTTATACAGGTTCAATAGGAATTATACTAGTGTTATTACTGTTAACAATTAGCGATTAGTGGTAAGGTTATTCTTATACAAGTTCAATAGGAATTATACTAGTGTTGTTAGCATAAACATTTTAGCAGTAAGGTTGAAGTATGTTCAGCCGGTCCTAAATCACTCCCTATCCATCCCCCTTGTTCCCTTACACCTCTATGTTAATATGTCTAAGGATAAGTATAAGCAGAGTAGTGGTAAAGCTACAGATCTGTAAACATTGAAGGGCTAGGGCCAAGGGGAGGGGTAGAAATCGTAATAGGACCGGATCATTGGATAGGATTATGCTAGTGTTATTAGCATGAACATTTTAGCAGTGAGGTTCTTCTTTTTATAAGTATGTTCAGCCGGTCCTAAATCACTCCCTATCCATGCCCCTTGTTCCCTTACACCTCTATGTTAATATGTCTAAGGATAAGTATAAGCAGAGTAGTGGTAAAGCTACAGATCTGTAAACATTGAAGGGCTAGGGCCAAGGGGAGGGGTAGAAATCGTAATAGGACCGGATCATTGGATAGGATTATGCTAGTGTTTACAGCAATTAGCGTTAGGCAGTTAGTTTCTTCTTCTTGTCGATGTTGAATGGGAATATTCTAGTGTGATTAGCGATCCGCGGTTAGTTCCTTCTTCTCATAGATGTTGAATAGGAATATGCTATTAGTTATTAGCATTAGCCATGTCAGCGTTGGGTTAGTTCTTCTTACTCATGTCAGACAGGTCTTTCCTGGGACTGTATTTTGCTACGCCTGCTGCCCCCTCTGCCATGCTGTACAATAATGTGAACATTGCTTACAGGCAAACATATCTATTTCTCTCTCGTTACTGTTAGCAATAAGCAGTTAGAGGTAGATATTCTTACTCATGTCGAACAGGTCTTTCCTTGGACTATCTTTGGCTGCTGTGCCCGCTGCCCCTTCTGCTGCCATGCTGTCCTGTTCAGCCTGCAGGACTGCCAGCACCTGGGCGTCGATCTGCTGGGTGTTCACGTACGTAGGCACATCCCCCGTTTTTGGTACTGTACTCTTCCCCTCGGGCAGACTGTAGATGTCACATGATCCTAGACATCAAAGCAAAAGTTAAAAGCAAGAAAGACTCATTTATATTTTCTGTCATCTGAAAATAAAATAGACAATAAAGAGTCTCTCTCTCTTCTTACCTGGGGGGGGGGTTATGAGTTAATAGAAACGAGGGATGCATATCTTTCACTTTCAAGACGCGATTAGATACGTATCTATGGGCTCTGACACAATACAGGAACGATACGTATCTACTAGATACATGGGCTCAAATACAATACAGGAATGATACGTATCTATGGGCTCTGACAAAATACAGGAATGATACGTATCTGAACTCATCAAAAAAAAGAAACGTCCCTTTTTCTGGACCCTGTCTTTTAAAAATCCAAATAACTTCACAGATCTTCATTGTAAAGGGTTTAAACACTGTTTCCCCATGCTTGTTCAATGAACCATAAAGAATGAATTAACATGCACCTGTGGAACGGTCGTTAAGACACTAACAGCTTACAGACGGTAGGAAATTAAGGTCACAGTTATGAAACTTAGGACACTAAAGAGGCCTTTCTACTGACTCTGAAAAACACCAAATGAAAGATGCCCAGGGTCCTGCTCATCTGCGTGAACGTGCCTTAGGCATGCTGCAAGGAGGCATGAGGACTGCAGATGTGGCCAGGGCAATAAATTGCAATGTCCGTAATGTGAGACGCCTAAGACAGAGCTACAGGGAGACAGGACGACAGCTGATCGTCCTTGCAGTGGCAGACCACATGTAACAACACCTGCACAGGATCGGTACATCCGAACATCACACCTGCGAGACAGGTACAGGATGGCAACAACAACTGCCCGGGTTACACCAGGAACGCACAGTCCCTCAATCATGCTCAGACTGTCCGCAATAGACTGAACTGAAGGCTTGTAGGCCTGTTGTAAGGCAGGTCCTCACCAGACATCACCGGCAACAACGTCGCCTATGGGCACAAACCCACCATCGCTGAACCAGACAGGACTGGCAGACAGGACTAGTCTTCACTGACGAGTCTCGGTTTTGTCTCACATGGGGTGATGGTCAGATTTGTGTTTATCATTGAAGGAATGAGCCTTACACCGAGGCCTGTACTCTGGAGTGGGATCGATTTGGAGGTTGAGGGTCTGTCATGGTCTGGGGCGGTGTGTCACAGCATCATCGGACTGAGCTTGTTGTCATTGCAGGCAATCTCAACGCTGTGCGTTACAGGGAAGACATCCTCCTCCCCCATGTGGTACCCATCCTGCAGGCTCATCCTGACATGACCTTCCAGCATGACAATGCCACCAGCCATACTAGTCGTTTTGTGCGTGATTTCCTGCAAGACAGGAATGTCAGTGTTCTGCCATGGCCAGCGAAGAGCCTGGATCTCAATCCCATTGAGCACATTTGGGACCTGTTGGATCGGAGGGTGAGGGCTAGGGCCATTCCCCCCAGAAATATCCGGGAACTTGCAGGTGCCTTGGTGGAAGAGTGGGGTAATATATCACAGCAAGAACTGGCAAATCTGGTGCAGTCCATGAGGAGGAGATGCACTGTAGTACTTAATGCAGCTGGTGGCCACACCAGATACTGACTGTTCCTTTTGATTTTGACCACCCTTTGTTCAGGGAAACATGATTCCCTTTCTGTTCATCACATGTCTCACGTCCTGACCATAGAGAGCCCTCTGGGTTCTCTATGGTGTTTTAGGTCAGGGCGTGACTCGGGGTGGTGTTCTAGTCGTTATATTTCTATGTTGGTGTTTTAGTATGGTTCCCAATTAGAGGCAGCTGATTATCGTTGTCTCTAATTGGGGATCATACTTAAGTTTTCCATTGTTCCATTGTTTTGTGGGATATTGTTTGTGTTAGTGTTTTGTGCACTACGGCTTTCACGTTCGTGTTGTTTATTGTTTTTGATAGTTTCACTGTGTAATAAAGTATATGGAACTCATTCTGTGCCTTGGTCCGTTCCCATCGACGATTGTGACAACATGTCTGTGGAACTTGTTCAGTTTATGTCTCAGTTGTTAAATCTTGTTATGTTCATACAAATATTTACACGTTAAGTTTGCTGAAAATAAACGCAGGTGACAGTGAGAGGACGCTTCTTTTAGATGTTTAGATGCATGGGATCCGATACGATACATGAACGACACGTTTTAGTTTGAAACGATTTGGTGCCGATTCTATTTGTTTAGAGTAACGAAGCGATTTGGTTCGATGCGATACGATGCAATGCACACATTTATTGAATAAACACATTCATTTTCCATTCTAAATGAAAATCTGCTGCTGATGGAGCTCATGAGCTGGGCCTCTGAGCTGGGCCTCTCTGAGCTGGGCCTCTCTGAGCTGGGCCTCTGAGCTGGGCCTCTCTGAGCTGGGTCTCTCTGAGCTGGGCCTCTCTGAGCGGGGCCTCTGAGCTGGGCCTCTCTGAGCTGTGCCTCTCTGAGCTGGGCCTCTCTGAGCGGGGCCTCTCTGAGCTGGGCCTCTCTGAGCTGGATCTGTCTGAGCTGGGCCTCTCTGAGCTGGAGCTGTCTGAGCTGGATCTGTCTGAGCTGGGCCTCTCTGAGCTGGGCCTCTCTGAGCTGGGCCTCTCTGAGCTGGGCCTCTGAGCTGGGCCTCTCTGAGCTGGGCCTCTCTGAGCGGGGCCTCTCTGAGCTGGGCCTCTCTGAGCTGGGCCTCTGGGAGCTGGGCCTCTCTGAGCTGGGCCTCTCTGAGCTGGGCCTCTCTGAGCGGGGCCTCTGAGCTGGGCCTCTCTGAGCTGGGCCTCTCTGAGCTGGGCCTCTCTGAGCGGGGCCTCTCTGAGCTGGGCCTCTCTGAGCTGGGCCTCTGAGCTGGGCCTCTCTGAGCTGGGCCTCTGGGAGCTGGGCCTCTCTGAGCTGGGCCTCTGAGCTGGGCCTCTCTGAGCTGGGCCTCTGGGAGCGGGGCCTCTCTGAGCTGGGCCTCTCTGAGCTGGGCCTCTGGGAGCTGGGCCTCTCTGAGCTGGGCCTCTCTGAGCTGGGCCTCTCTGAGCGGGGCCTCTGAGCTGGGCCTCTCTGAGCTGGGCCTCTCTGAGCTGGGCCTCTCTGAGCGGGGCCTCTCTGAGCTGGGCCTCTCTGAGCGGGGCCTCTCTGAGCTGGGCCTCTGAGCTGGGCCTCTCTGAGCTGGGCCTCTGGGAGCTGGGCCTCTCTGAGCTGGGCCTCTCTGAGCGGGATCTGTCTGAGCTGGGCCTCTCTGAGCTGGATCTGTCTGAGCTGGATCTGTCTGAGCTGGGCCTCTCTGAGCGGGGTCTCTCTGAGCTGGATCTGTCTGAGCTGGGCCTCTGAGCTGGGCCTCTGAGCTGGGCCTCTCTGAGCTGGGCCTCTCTGAGCTGGGCCTCTCTGAGCTGGGCCTCTGAGCTGGGCCTCTGAGCTGGGCCTGTCTGAGCTGGATCTGTCTGAGCTGGGCCTCTCTGAGCTGGGCCTCTCTGAGCTGGGCCTCTCTGAGCTGGGCCTCTGAGCTGGGCCTCTGAGCTGGGCCTCTGAGCTGGGCCTCTCTGAGCTGTGCCTCTCTGAGCTGGATCTGTCTGAGCTAACGTGTGTGTGTGTGTGTGTGTGTGTGTGTGTGTGTGTGTGTGTGTGTGTGTGTGTGTGTGTGTGTGTGTGTGTGTGTGTGTGTGTGTGTCAACGTTTCCCTTAGCCGGTAATAGCCGGCTTTTGACCAATAAAAAAAATAGAAAAGCTGATAAATAAAATTGCAGCAGGCCAATTGTCCGGGAAAGAAGAAAAAACACCATTGTGAAGTAACGCTTTTTAGCCTCTTCATTGATGGAAATACATACGTACAGCATACAGATACAGTCTTTGAGCGTAAAATCTGCAAAGGCACACACCACTTTGCAATGAGCTGGAGGCAGTATTAATTTTGAAAACAGATACTTAACGGTTTGAAACCTGAAAGTTTTAATTACATATTGTGAGGCATGTCTTACCTTGCTTCAAAGTAGCCTAGCCAAAATCTGACCGTACCTTGGCAATGTTCCTCAGGTGGTAAAAAGCTATTTTGGTCCTAAGATTATGTTTCGTTCAATTTGACTGGGACCGATACGTAATGGTCAATCGTAATGGTGAGCGAGAGAGACGGTGAGACGGAGAGAGAGCAAGAGACAGAGAACGACAGACAGAGAGAGAAAGCTAGAGACAAACAGAAAAAAAAGAGAGAGATTGTGACACGTCCAGAAAGATATCCAAAGAGAGAGAGCGAGAGAGAGAGAGAGAGAGAGAGACCAGAGACAGATAGATCCTCTTTTACCCTGTTGGACGAGTATCCCAGTAGGCCTCCTGTCCGCCCCCCAGATCTCGCCACAGTGTCTACCCTGGTAGTAAGTCTGGTCCACCCCAGCCCCTGGGGCCTGCTGCTCGAGGGACAGACACAGGAAAAACAACAGAATGAGTCAGAGAAAAATAAAGATAAAAAAACAGCAACTCTTCTGCAAGGTCTGTATTCCTTCCTTCCTCTGTCAGCAGGATCCATCTCATTCATGATTGGGAAGCAAATCAAATCCCAGAGGCTAACAGGATGTATTTCTAGACTGTGGTGACGTATGTAGGCCCTGGGTGCCTTAGGAAGAGGTAGCATGGATGAGGTAGGAAAGATAAGGTAGGATGGATGAGGTTGGTGTGGCTGAGGTATAATGGATGAGGTAGGTGTGGATGAGGTAGGATGGATGAGGTAGGTGAGGATGAGGTAGATGTCGATGAGGTAGGATGGATAAGGTAGATGTGGATGAGGTAGGTGTGGATGAGGTTGATGTAGATGAGGTAGGATGGATGAGGTAGACTCTAGATGAGGTAAGATGGATGAGGTTGGTGTGGATGAGGTAGGATGGATTAGGTTGGTGAGGATGAGGTAGGTGTGGATGAGGTTGGATGGATGAGGTAGGTGTGGATGATGTAGGTGTGGATGAGGTTGGATTAGATGAAGTTGGATGGATGAGGTAGGTGTGGATGAGGTTGGATGGATGAGGTAGGTGTGGATGAAGAAGGATGGATGAGGTAGGTGTGGATGAGGTTGGATGGATGAGGTAGGTGTGGATGAGGAAGGATGGATGAGGTTGGTGTAGATGGGGTAAGTGTGGAATGGACATCCTGGGAATTATATTTCTAACTGGTGATGACGTACCTACACATCATGTTGCTTTGTGGTACTGTGTGGCTCAGTTAGTGCAATGCCAGCGAAGCCAAGATAGTGGGTTCATGTCCCGCAGAGATCACATAAAACATGTATGTAGTCACTGTTCAAAACTGTGTTGAACTCTTTGCAGAATTTTATATATATATATATATATATTTATTTAACTCGGCAAGTCAGTTCAGAACAAATTCTTATTTATAATGATGGCCTACCCCGGGCCTATCCTGGGACAATTGTGCAGCGCCCTATGGGACTCCCAATCACGGCTGGATGTGATACAGCCTGGATTCAAACCAGGGACTGTAGTGACACCTCTTGCACTAAGACGCAGTGCCTTAGACCGCTGTGCCACTCGGGAGCCCTAAAGTGTAGTACTCTGTACTGGCTGTTGCTGCTGCATATGGTGAGATGTGGGGTGAGATGTGCGAGGGAACTGTCCTGTACCTCAGCCTGGATGCTCTGGCCTAGCCGGGTGTCTATGAATCCTCCAGGTGGTGGCATCTTCCCGGGGATATTGTTGTAGTACGGATGTTCGGCAGGCTCCTCCTCCTCCTCCTCTGTCCAGACTGACTCCATATTCAGAACCCTGTCATCACACAGAGGGTCGATCAGCTGTGAACTTCTGCTCACTAGAAAGCAGGATTAATATGTGCATCGTGAAGCTACAGCATATGTCTAGCAGGGTGGATGGGAAGGATGTACCAACATATGTCTAGCAGGGTGGATGGGAAGGATGTACCAACATATGTCTAGCAGGGTGGATGGGAAGGATGTACCAACATATGTCTAGCAGGGTGGATGGGAAGGATGTACCAACATATGTCTAGCAGGGTGGATGGGATGGATGTACCAACATATGTCTAGCAGGGTGGATGGGAAGGATGTACAATATATGTCTAGCAGGGTGGATGGGAAGGATGTACCAACATATGTCTAGCAGGGTGGATGGGAAGAATGTACAATATATGTCTAGCAGGGTGGATGGGAAGGATGTACCAACATATGTCTAGCAGGGTGGATGGGAAGGATGTACCAACATATGTCTAGCAGGGTGGATGGGAAGGATGTACAATATATGTCTAGCAGGGTGGATGGGAAGGATGTACCAACATATGTCTAGCAGGGTGGATGGGAAGGACGTACAATATATGTCTAGCAGGGTGGATGGGAAGGATGTACCAACATATGTCTAGCAGGGTGGATGGGAAGGATGTACCAACATATGTCTAGCAGGGTGGATGGGATGGATGTACCAACATATGTCTAGCAGGGTGGATGGGAAGGATGTACCAACTTATGTCTAACAGGGTGGATGGGAAGGACGTACAATATATGTCTAGCAGGGTGGATGGGAAGGACGTACAATATATGTCTAGCAGGGTGGATGGGAAGGATGTACAATATATGTCTAGCAGGGTGGATGGGAAGGACGTACAACATACAGTTGAAGTCAGGAGTTTACATATACCTTAGCCAAATACATTTAAACTCAGTATTTCACAAATCCTGACATTTAATCCTAGTAAACATTCCCTGTCTTAGGTCAGTTAGGATCACCACTTTATTTTAAGAATGTGAAATGTCAGAATAACAGTAGAGAGAATTATTTATTTCAACTTTTATTTCTTTCATCACATTCTCAGTGGGTCAGAAGTTTACAAACACTCAATTAGTATTTGGTAGCATTGCCTTTAAATTGCTTAACTTGGGTCAAACGTTACGGGTAGCCTTTCACAAGCGTCCCACAATAAGTTGGGTGAATTTTGGCCCATTCCTCCTGGCAAGAGCTGGTGTAACTGAGTCAGGTTTGTAGGCCTCCTTGCTCGCACACGCTTTTCCAGTTCTGCCCACAAATGTTCTATAGGATTGAGGTCAGGGGTTTGTGATGGCCATTCCAATGCCTTGACTTTGTTGTCCTTAAGCCATTTTACCGCAACTTTTGAAGTACGCTTGGGGTCATTGTCATTTTGGAAGACCCATTTGCGACCAAGCTTTAACTTCCTGACTGATGTCTTGAGATGTTGCTTCAATATATCCACATAATTTTCCTGCTCATGATGCCATCAATTTTGTGAAGTGCACCAGTCCCTCCTGCAGCAAAGCACTCCCACATGATGATGCTGCCACCCCCGAGCTTCTCGGTTGGGATGGTGTTCTTCGGCTTGCAAGTGTCATGACGTTGGCCTCTTTGGGTATAGCAAGCCCCATCTCCCTCTCCCTGCCCCCCCTTTCCTCCTTCAACTAGGTTGCTGTGGTCAGAGAGACGTCGTAAATTCCTGAGGATCTCCTCATGGACACACAGTATATAGAGAGGGTACATTTTCATAGAGAACAAAGGAAATCCTTCCACCTCACAGAACTTGAGGTACGAACAAATTTCATGTTCCAAAGAAAGTATGAAAAATCGGTGAAGAATCCAGCTACAAACTGGTCCATTTGTCACAACTTGGGGAAGCTCATGGGATACGGTGTGGCCACATTACCTTAACGCTGTTTATATAATAGCCTCAGATATGAGGTTTACATCTAATTGTTGTATAAGATGAATGAGTGAGGATGATACTGTTTGTATAATTGTGTAATATGATTTTGGACTGTTTAATGAAGAAAAATACAATTCCCTTTTGATTTGAACTAAATCAGAGGACTGCCCCTGAGCCCAGTTAGGGTCAGACATCCTGGGACCGCCCCTGAGCCCAGTTAGGGTCAGACATCCTGGGACCGCCCCTGAGCCCAGTTAGGGTCAGACATCCTGGGACCGCCCCTGAGCCCAGTTAGGGTCAGACATCCTGGGACCGCCCCTGAGCCCAGTTAGGGTCAGACATCCTGGGACCGCCCCTGAGCCCAGTTAGGGTCAGACATCCTGGGACAGCCCCTGAGCCCAGTTAGGGTCAGACATCCTGGGACCGCCCCTGAGCCCAGTTAGGGTCAGACATCCTGGGACAGCCCCTGAGCCCAGTTAGGGTCAGGCCTCCTGGGACAGACCTTTTTCGGCCCTTCCGAATAAAACTCCCACTCGGGTTTTCGATCAGCAGACCGAGCTTACCTCAATTACGAGATGGCTAAAGGTTGCAGACCTGGTTTTTCTCCATTAGGAGGACAAAGGTTGTAGACCATTGCTGAATCTTTTAACCAAACCACGTGGTTAAACTCTTAGACTATCGATACCGACAGAATAAGAACAAGTCTTTGATATTAATTACTAGTCTGCAGCTAGGAATTTGGTATCATTGAACACGAAGAACGACAACCGCCGAAACACCATTCTATAACGATGAATGTCACTCTGAACTATCCATTCTAAATACGACAGAGAGAGAGAGAGCAGACAAACTCTCCAACAGAAATGAACTTTTCAACAGAGATCCCGACGACACACTGAGCGTAAATATATATATTGATCGCAATTGTTCCCGAATGAGTGAGCGTTCATGTGTAAAGGATTAGCATTTCAATTGTTATAATTATCATTCTGTAGTGACTTCTTAGTCGACCCCCAGTTCCCCTTTTGTCTAACAAGCCGCCATGCCGGTTTAGCCCTCTAGGGCACATTCTCCTATCATTTCATGTACCCACATTTACCTTGTTTGTTTGTTTGTTTATGCATTTCTGTGAATTACTTAGTTAGTAATAAATAAATGATTTAAGACAATTGATGTATGGATGACTTATAGTGAAGACTGGGTTCGTGCAGATAACCAACAATTTACGATGTTTGGAATGAGACTAACGTGAGGTAAAGTAAATAATTCAAAAATTTGAATACTAATATATCAGATAAAATATCAGAAAAGTTATTTTAGGAAATGTTAACTTTGTAATCTGAATATTTTTCCTTGGTGCCCCGACTTCCTAGTAATTACGGTTACATGATTAATCAGTCTAATCGCGTAATAACTAATTACAGAGAATCTTTGATAAAAACTATCAGTCTTCAGTTAATGATAGTAAGGACTCGACACAAGCCCCCCCCTTTTTCCTCCAGACATAACGATGGTCATTATGGCCAAACAGTTCTATTTTTGTTTCATCAGACTAGAGGACATTTCTCTTTTTTATGGCGGTTTTGGAGCAGTGGCTTCTTCCTTGCTGAGCGGCTTTCAGGTCATGTTAATATAGGACTCATATTATTGTGGATATACAGTGCCTTGCGAAAGTATTCGGCCCCCTTGAACTTTGCGACCTTTTGCCACATTTCAGGTTTCAAACATAAAGATATAAAACTGTATTTTTTTTGTGAAGAATCAACAACAAGTGGGACACAATCATGAAGTGGAACGACATTTATTGGATATTTCAAACTTTTTTAACAAATCAAAAACTGAAAAATTGGGCGTGCAAAATTATTCAGCCCCCTTAAGCCACCTTTTGCTGCGATTACAGCTGTAAGTCGCTTGGGGTATGTCTCTATCAGTTTTGCACATCGAGAGACTGACATTTTTTCCCATTCCTCCTTGCAAAACAGCTCGAGCTCAGTGAGGTTGGATGGAGAGCATTTGGGAACAGCAGTTTTCAGTTCTTTCCACAGATTCTCGATTGGATTCAGGTCTGGACTTTGACTTGGCCATTCTAACACCTGGATATGTTTATTTTTGAACCATACTATTGTAGATTTTGCTTTATGTTTTGGATCATTGTCTTGTTGGAAGACAAATCTCCGTCCCAGTCTCAAGTCTTTTGCAGACTCCATCAGGTTTTCTTCCAGAATGGTCCTGTATTTGGCTCCATCCATCTTCCCATCAATTTTAACCATCTTCCCTGTCCCTGAAGAAAAGCAGGCCCAAACCATGATGCTGCCACCACCATGTTTGACAGTGGGCATGGTGTGTTCAGGGTGATGAGCTGTGTTGCTTTTACGCCAAACATAACGTTTTGCATTGTTGCCAAAAAGTTCAATTTTGGTTTCATCTGACCAGAGCACCTTCTTCCACATGTTTGGTGTGTCTCCCAGGTGGCTTGTGGCAAACTTTAAACAACACTTTTTATGGCTATCTTTAAGAAATGGCTTTCTTCTTGCCACTCTTCCATAAAGGCCAGATTTGTGCAATATACGACTGATTGTTGTCCTATGGACAGAGTCTCCCACCTCAGCTGTAGATCTCTGCAGTTCATCCAGAGTGATCATGGGCCTCTTGGCTGCATCTCTGATCAGTCTTCTCCTTGTATGAGCTGCAGGTCTTGGTAGATTTGCAGTGGTCTGATACTCCTTCCATTTCAATATTATCACTTGCACAGTGCACCTTGGGATGTTTAAAGCTTGGGAAATCTTTTTGTATCCAAATCTGGCTTTAAACTTCTTCACAACAGTATCTCGGACCTGCCTGGTGTGTTCCTTGTTCTTCATGATGCTCTCTGCGCTTTTAACGGACCTCTGAGACTATCACAGTGCAGGTGCATTTATACGGAGACTTGATTACACACAGGTGGATTGTATTTATCATCATTAGTCATTTAGGTCAACATTGGATCATTCAGAGATCCTCACTGAACTTCTGGAGAGAGTTTGCTGCACTGAAAGTAAAGGGGCTGAATAATTTTGCACGCCCAATTTTTCAGTTTTTGATTTGTTAAAAAAGTTTGAAATATCCAATAAATGTTGTTCCACTTCATGATTGTGTCCCACTTGTTGTTGATTCTTCACAAAAAAGTACAGTTTTATATCTTTATGTTTGAAGCCTGAAATGTGGCAATAGGTCGCAAAGTTCAAGGGGGCCGAATACTTTCGCAAGGCACTGTAGATACTTTTGTACCTGTTTCCTCCAGCATCTTCACAAGGTCCTTTGCTGTTGTTCTGGGATCGATTTGCACTTTTCGCACCAAAGTACATTCATCTCTAGGAAACAGAACGCGTCTCCTTCCTGAGCGGTATGACAGCTGTGTGGTGTTTATACTTGCGTACTATTGTTTGTACAGATGAATGTGATACCTTCAGGCGTTTAGAAATTGCTCCCAAGGATGAACCAGACTTGTGGAGGTCACAATTTTTGGCTGATTTATTTTCATTTCCCCATGATGTCAAGCAAACAGGCAATGTAGGCCTTGAAATACATCCACAGGTACACTTCTAATTGACTCAAATTATGTCAATTATCTTAACAGAAGCTTCTAAAGTCATGACATCATTTTCTGGAATTTTCCAAGCTGTGTAAAGTCAATTTAGTGTATGTAAACATCTGACCCACTGGAATTGTGATACAGTGAATTATAAGTGAAATAATCTGTCAGCAAACTATTGTTGGAAACATTACTTGTGTCATGCACAAAGTAGATGTCCTAACCGACTTGCTAAAACTATAGTTTTTTAACAAGAAATTTGTGGAGTGGTTGAAAAGTGAGTTTTAATGACTCCAAGTATGTAAACTTCTGACTTCAACTGTATGTCTAGCAGGGAGGATGGGAAGGACGTACAACATATGTCTAGTAGGGCACACACACACACACACACACACAAAACATAGGAAATAATGTCACTGTCGCCTATGATGGCAGACGGGCTCACCTGTCGTGTACAGAGGTCATCTTGCTGGAGGGACACTGGAGGTACTGCTGGAAACGGAGGTCAAAGGCCTGGCCAATGGTGCTGATCACATCCTGGGCCAGACCATCACAACACTCCAGAATATGACACGCTAGAATAGGAGAAGAGGTGCAGAGGTCAACTACCAGCAGGAGAAAGGTGAAGAAGAAGAAGGGAAATACAGGTAGGGCCTACCTCTTCGGTTGACAGGATCTTTTGCTACATAGGCAACATAATGAGTCGTGTCCTGGACCAAGGAAAGGAAAATTAGTGAATGGTGAACAGAGACGCCAAAGGGAAAGTCAACCAAGAAGGCATTCATACATCGACATCTACAGCAGTCCTAAGGAGAGTCTGCATACTAATGTATAGATGTGTTAATACACTGGATTGACATGAGAGATAAACAAAATAAACCGATGTGGGGTCCGGTAGCCTCGTGGTTAGAGCATTGGGCCAGTAACAGAAAGGTGGCTGGATTGAATCCCCGAGCTGTCGTTCTGCCCCCTGAACAAGGCAGTTAACACACTGTTCCCCGGTAGGCCCATCACTGTAAATAAGAATTTGTTCTTAACTGACTTGCCTAGTTAAATATAAAAACTAAACATCGATCTGCCCATATTAAAGACTTGGATGAGTCTCAGGATTGTCTATAGCCATAATCTACAGTCAGATTCATTCAACAGATAAAACGTGGCCCATAAATCTTCCTGTTTTTCCCCTTGTGTTTGTGAACCACATTTCCCATAAGCTCTCTCCCATTGTAAATAATAATTTGTTCTTAACTGACTTGCCTAGTTAAATAACGGTTCAAATAAAGGTTCAAATAAAAAAATATGGTTCTTACTGGATCACTCACTGGATCTCCTCCTGATGCAAAGGAAATGGACTGCATATGATGATTGGCTATGATCTGGCAGAGGCACACACATTGATCAGGAAATCAAATAACACTGTAGGCCTAACTGTTCTTGACATCTCTTACAGAAAGATATTTTCTTCACGAAAGGGAACTTTACATTGTTTGTAAACTGACCTGTTTGGAGTCTGGGGTCATCAGGTTGAGGCTGCTGGTGGAGATATTCAAATTGATGCTCATCCCAGCAAACTGAAGGTTACTCTTCCCCAAGATGCTGGACAGGGCTTTAGATGGAGGCTGGGGGGAGAGAAGAGAGGCAGGTAGGAGATGAGTTGTACATCATACACAAATAGAGCAATAATAATATGAATAATACATTTTGTTTGGTCATTTTATTCAGAAACCAAAAGTGCCAGGACACTGAAGCAGCTGATATACTCTGATAGTCTACAGCAGTTGTCACCAACCTTTTCTGAGTCAAGATCACTTTCTGAGTCAAAATGCATGTCGAGATCTACCCGCTCTGATTTTTTATTACCATGACTTAAAAAATGTAACATTAACCAATTAAAAACAGTACTGTAGCAATGAGGTTTGTTCAGTAAGCTATAGGCCAATACATTATCACCATACTGGCTTTGCCTGAATTCACCTACCAATGCATTGTTGTTCGGGACATTTATAAAAAAAAAAAATTTAACATTTTGAGGTAGGCTATATGATCATACCGGTAATAGATCCATTGTTGTATTACTTGTGAGGCACAGCTGAGTGAGCATACGTTTAAATAATCTGCTTTTTATTTTACTGGGCTGATGGTGCCTGCATCTGATGGTCAGTCTCAGTGGAGGGAGAGAGCAGCAGACTGAGGGTCAGTCTCAGCAGAGGGAGAGAGCAGCAGACTGAGGGTCAGTCTCAGCAGAGGGAGAGAGCAGCAGACTGAGGGTCAATCTCAGCAGATGGAGAGAGCAGCAAACTGAGGGTCAGTCTCTCAACATCCCTCCGCTCTCCCTTTCCTCCACTGACACTGACCAAAAAGGGACACGGTCATCCAGCTGATAGCGAAACTTGAGTCGCACCGCATTAATGCGCAAGTTCATGTTGTTCCTCCTATGAACAGAGAGAGTGAAATATTCCTCGATATTAAAAAAGACCCAAGCCGCTAATAATAACAACGCAAGCCTATAGAGACACTTTCCTACTCATTCATTACAGCTGCAGTGCTGGTTGTAGCGCTGAGTGGAAATAGGAAGAACACGCATTTTATGGGTTAAAAAACTGTTGAAAACAAAGTGTTGACAGTGCTGAGTAAGAACTTAAACATGAACTCACTCATAAAAACAGCAGCTCTTTGCTGTCTTCGTTGACAGTCTCTCTATTCATATGGATTTAAACGTTTTGAAATCTCACAGTATCAATTTTGCCGTAGCTTTCTTGTATGCCTGCTACGTTACTGCAGACTCGGTCATCTGAGCAATCTGATAGGCCAGAGATGGCGTAGTGCACTTGATTTCCTCTCCACGCCCACCGGGAAGGCAGAGTTTGTACCTTCAGACACATGAAATGGCAACAGTTTTCCTACCCGGCGCGCAGGGCAGCTGAATTGGCTGCACCTACCACCAACAGCCCGAGACTAATAAAACTATAGGAACACAAGGCTTTGTCGTTGTTGTTTTTTACAGAAATGTTTGGCGATCGACTAGAAATGTCTTGGAGATCGACAACCTGTTGGTGACCGCTGGTCTACAGTTTAAGGGCATCATATTGTTATATTATTATATTATTTCAGGCAGAGCCAGTTGTGATATGTGTTAGACACATATATACATTGGAAAGGCTAGCATGGAATCCAACCTGAATATTGCTCTGATTAAATGTATTGTAAGAGGACACGCTTCTCTCAGGCACATAGCTAGCTAGCATGGCTCCCCATATCCATCTCATTAATACCCCCCCCCCCCCCCCCCCCACACACACACACACACACACACACAACACCACAATGACACATACCCCATAGTATGAGGGCAAGCTTCTCTAAGACAGAAACATGGATCCACACAGTAACACATGTAGAATGGCTCTCCATCTTCAGGTCAAACACATGGCATGGATCAACACCCCACACTACGAGGATACAGACACATTGCATGGCTCCCCATCTCCAGCTCAGCCTCCTGATTAGTGATATTCTGCTCTACATGAGTCACTGAGCAGAGCTGACCATAGCTGAACACTCACTGTTCATCGTGGGCTGGATCTATGCCCACGCACACAGAGAACACAGTCCCACACCCCCATCCCTTCCCCTCTCTCTCACACACACACACACACGCACACACACACACACACACACACACACACACACACACACACACACTCCCTCTCAATCTCTTTCTCACTCTCTCACACACACACACACTCACACACACACACACACACACTCCCTCTCAATCTCTTTCTCACTCTCTCGCTCTCTCCCTCCCTGCCCAGATATGGGGAGTAAGTTCGGGGGTACCTTTCTCTTCCGCAGTGCTCCCTTGGCCCCCGGGACTGCCTCACACACCAAGCTGATGGCCTCTCTGGTGGTAGAGAGATAGAAGGACACAAGGACAGGATGGTGACTCTTCCATGCCACAGAAAATAGAGCTGGTAAAACAACGGGTAAGCTTAGCAATCATCAGTCTTATAGATGCAAGAGAAATACAGTGTCTTACATAAGTATTCAAACCCTTCGCTCCTAGGTGGCGTAGCTGTCTAAGGCAATACATCTCAGTGCTAGAGGTGTCACTACCCTGGTTCGATCCCGGGCTGTATCACAACCGGCTGTGATCGGGAGTCCCATAGGGCGGCACACAATTGGCCCAGCGTCACCCCGGTTAGGGGAGGGTTTGGCCGGGGTAGGCCGTCATTGTAAAATAAGAATTTGTTCCTAACTGACTTGCCTAGTTAAATAAAGGTTAAAATATATATATATATATATATATTTAAAAAAAATACTCAGTACTTTGTAGAAGCACCTTTCGCAGCGACGACAGCCTCGAGTCTTCATAGCCATGACGCTACAAGCTTGGCACACCTGTATTTTGGGAGGTTCTCCTATTCATCTTTGTAGATCTTCTGTCAGGTTGGATGAGGAACGTTGCTGCACAGCTATTTTCAGTTCTCTCCAGAGAGAGTGTGCTTAGGGTCGTTGGGTCGTTGTCCTGTTGGAGGATGAACCCTCGCCCCAGTCTGAACTCCTGAGCAGGTTTTCATCAAGGATCTCGTTGTACTTTGCTCCGTTCATCTTTCCCTCGATCCTGAATAGTCTCCCAGGCCCTGCTGCTGAAAAACATTCCCCTGCATGATGCTGCCACCACTATGTTTCACTGTAGGCATAGTGCCAGGTTTCCCCACAGCATGATGCTGCCACCACCATGCTTCACCGTAGGCATAGTGCCAGGTTTCCCCACAGCATGATGCTGCCACCACCATGCTTCACCGTAGGCATAGTGCCAGGTTTCTTCCAGACGTGACGCTTGGCATTCAGGCCAAAGAGTTCAATCTTGGTTTCATCAGACCAAAGAATCTTATTTCTCATGGTCTGAAAGTCCTTTAGGTGCCTTTTGGCAAACTCCAGCAGGCTGTCATGTACCTTTTACTGAGGAGTAGCTTCCGTCTGGCCACTCTACCATAAAGGCCTGATTGGTGGAGTGCTGCAGAGATGGTTGTCCTTCTGGATGGTTCTCCCATCTCCACAGAGGAAATCTGGATCTCTGTCAGAGTGACCATCGCGTTCTTGGTCACCTCCCTGACCAAGGCCATTCTGGCCCAACACTCCTAACCGCTAGACCACCTGCATTCTTCTACAACAGATAGAGGCAAGGGAAATATGTATTTGAATCCTGGCCCTCTGCTATAAGACAGCTTCCTCCTAGATTCTAGAGTGTTATCATGTCCCATCAATGAAATTTACCACAGGTGGACTCCAATCAAGTTGTAGAAACATCTCAAGGATGTTAGATGGAAACAGGATGCACCTGAGCTCAATTTCGAGTTCCATAGCAAAGGGTCTGAAAACTTATGTAAATAAGGTATTTCTGTTTTATTTGTAATACATTTGCTAAAATTTCTAAAAACCTGTTTTCACTTTGTCATTATGTGTTTTTGTGTGTAGACTGCTGAAGAATGTGTTTTATTTCATCCATTTTAGTACAAGGCTGTAACGTAACAAAATGTGGAAAAAGTCAAGGGGTCTGAATACTTTCCGAAGGCACTGTATGTCTATGGATTCTGGAGGACCTAGAGGACAGCCGGTTCACAAACGGTAGCATTTCACATTTGAATCATTTAGCAGACACTGACTTACAGGAGCAATGAGGGTTAAGTGCCTTGCTCAACGGCACATCGACAGATTTAGGTTACTGGCCCAACACTCCTAACCGCTAGGCTACCTGCATTCTTCTACAACAGATAGAGACAAGGGAAATACGTGTTTGAATCCTGGCCCTCTGTTTGAAGACAGCTTCCTTCTAGATTCTAGAGTGGTATGATGATAATGCACCTAATAATACAATAAGAAACAAAATAACAGGGTTATGCTACAGTACATTTATAGCAGTAGCTTTGGTGGTGATGAGAGAGAAATGTGTTTATTTTATTTTTATCACCGTCTTTAAATACATGCTCTCAATTATTTTAGAATAGGAAGTCTATTTATAGTATACCAAAAGTTGACTCTCTCTCTCTCTACCTTTCTCCCTCCCCCTCTCCATCTCTCCCACTCCCTCTCCCTCTCTCTTTCTCTCTACCTTTCTTCCTCCCCCCCTCTCCATCTCCCTCTCTCTCTTTCTCTCTCTACCTTTCTCCCTCTCTCTCTCTCTCTCTCTCTCGCTCTCGCTCAGAAGTTTGAAAACAACAAATGATTAAGGGTCTCTCTCTCTCTCTCTCCCTATCTCTCTCTCTCTCTCTCCCCCTATCTCTCTCTCTCCCCATCTCTCCATCTCTCCCTCTCTCTCCCTATCTATCTCGCCATCTCTCTCTCTCACTCACTCTCTCACTCACTCTCTCTACCTTTCTCCCTCCCCCTTTCCATCTCTCCCACTCCCTCCCTCTCTCCCTCTCTCTCTCTCTCTCTCCATCTCTCTCTCTCTCTCTCTCTCTCTCTCTCTCTCTCTCTCACACACACACACTCTCTCTCTATTTCTCTCTCTCTACCTTTCTCCCTCCCCCTTTCCATCTCTCCCACTCCCTCCCTCTCTCTCTTTCTCTCTCTCCCCCTCTCTCCATCTCTCCCTATCTATCTCGCCCTCTCTCTCTCACACACACTCTCTCTCTCTATTTCTCTCTCTCTCTCATAGAAAATACAGGCTTCTTCTAATGTTTCTATTTGTTGGGGACAGTGGAGATTAATTTAAATAAAGGGGGTCAGTTAGGTGAGTATAAGAGGTACAGTGCCTTCAGAAAGTATTCAGACCACTTGACTTTTTCCACATTTTGTTACGTTACAGCCTGATTCTAAAATGCATTAAATAAAACAAATGATTAATCTACACACCCTATAATGACAAAGCGAAAACAGATTTTTTTAAATGCTAGCAAATGAGAGGGGGGAGGGAGAAGCTCTCCAAATACAGGTGTGCTTCAACCAAGTACTGAATAAAGGGTCTGAATACTTATGTAAATGTGATATATCAGCTTTTATTTTTTTATAAACCTGTTTTTGCTTTGTCATTATGGGGTATTATGTGTAGATTGATGGGGGGGGGGGGGGGACAATTGAATACATTTTACAATAAGGCTGTAACGTACCAAAATGTGGAAAAAGTCAGTCTGAATACTTTCCGAATGCAATGGGGGTAAAACAGGTAATATGGATAAGATATGGGTAAAACATGGGCTCAAATAGGGATAAAATGGGGGTAAAACATGGGGTCAAATAGGGATAAAATGTGGGGTCAAATAGGGATAAAATGGGGGTAAAACAGGGATAAAATATGGGTAAAACATGGGCTCAAATAGGGATAAATGGGGGTAAAACATGGGGTCAAATAGGGATAAAATGGGGGTAAAACAGGTTAATATGGATAAAATATGGGTAAAACATGGGCTCAAATAGGGATAAAATGGGGGTAAAACATGGGGTCAAAAATAGGGATAAAATGTGGGGTCAAATAGGGATAAAATGGGGGTAAAACAGGGATAAAATATGGGTAAGATATGGGTAAAATAAAAACATTGGTAAAACAGGGGCAAAACCGGGGTAAAACATGAGTAAAATAGGGTTACATTTGGGTAAAACAGGGATAAAGTATGGGTAAGATGTGGGTGAAATGGATTACACAACACATAATAAATTGCTCCCACATAGTATCCATTTCCTTCAACAAAATACATGAATCTCTTACCTTGTTATTTGCGATCTCGTGTTGAAATCCAGTGATTTCATCGACCGAAGGACTTCAATGCAACCCAAATACTAGAAGAGAGAGAGAAGAGATTCAATTAGTTAATGGATGAATGTTAAAATGTGAAGCATTTAATTATGTCAAAACAGTGTGACTTTAACACCCAGGATATTTGCAATTCTACCTCTTATAATATAAGCAGCCATTCTATTTTTTTTATTTTGTTATTTTTTTGAAATGTACCCCGTTTTCTCCCCAATTTCGTGGCATCCAATTGTTTAGTAGCTACTATCTTGTCTCATCGCTACAACTCCCGTACGGACTCGGGAGACACGAAGGTTGAAAGTCATGCGTCCTCCGATACACAACCCAACCAAGCCGCACTGCTTCTTAACACAGCGCGCATCCAACCCGGAAGCCAGCCGCACCAATGTGGAAGCCAGCCGCACCAATGTGTCGGAGGAAACACTGTGCACCTGGCAACCTTGGTTAGCGTGCACTGCGCCCCGCCCGCCACAGGAGTCGCTGCCATTGTAGTCTGAGAAAGAGGACAAGGGCACAGATGACACAGTTGTTTATTCCTGTGCCTCTTCAGTGCAGCAGGCCATTTGTGACCTTCAGCATGATATTGACTCAATCCAAAAATCACTTACGGATGTTAAATCGGTGCTCATCGGCCACTGGACATAAACATTACACAACAAGTTGGAAATCGCAAATTCAACAATGAGTGGTTTGGAAGGAATAAGTGGCTAACTGCAAGCATCGCAAAGCTATCATTAGCTTGCTATTCAGTGGAGTGGCTGTGAGGTACCAAGTCTAAGATTAAGGGTCTCTTTTCCTAGCTTGAAATTATAAACATTCAACATTGGCCATGCTGTCAATGAAGCATGATTTGTGCCGCGCTCAAAACAACTGTTAACTCGGAACTGCAAAATCTGACTTCAGTGAGTTCAAGACAACTGGGAAAATCAAACTATGACTGTGAAAATACGTTTTTAACTTTCACCCAACTCGAGAGCTACGACCTGAAGATCTGTGATGTCATCATGATTCAATGTTTTGACTTGAAGGCACCAAAAATCCACGAAGGACCGCCGCGCTACCTTCCTTTTCAAGTGAGTCCAAAAAGGTGAGGTGAGGTGAGTGCAAAAATGTTTTGTATGCTGTAATATGCCAGGGAGATATGTATACAGTAGCTAAGAGAGTTAATATTGTAATATTAATAATACTAAGTGGATGTTGTGTAGTAAGCTGTTAGTAGCCCATGTGCTTCACCCTAATTATTTGGTCTATTTTCACCTTTTAATTTTGCCTACTGCTCTGACTTGGTGGGGCCCCTGTATTAGAGAAATGTAATCATCAAATATTGTAAGAGCTATCATTGTCTGCTTTATATGCCTCCTTTATTTATCCTACGGTTCTGACTTGGTGTACAGGGAGAACACTGGAAGAATGGCCCATATTCTGAATTCTGTGGCTGTACATTTCAAAAGTGCTGAACAAATAGTTATATTCACTACGTCCGTCCTAGCTCGCTCATTGATGTCTTAATCTAAATTACGGATTGCCAATTATCCGCTTGTCGTCGTCCCCTTATGCCATAGTTTGTAAATCTCAATTGTCATTAGAAACCACATTTGTTTAAACAAGTCAGCCATATCAGCTATGTTTTTTTTAATGGCAGTAAATGAGGCTGAATTAACTGTTTCACTGCCAGACAAGGCTTCACTGATAGCCATGTGGAGCAGTGGTAAGGTGTTGGTACTGCTGTTGGGACTCTGCTGTTGGAACAGCTTTATGTACTGTATGCCCTAACAGTTTGTTGGCACCGTTTGTCACCGTTATAATGCAATGAATGTATTGTTTAGTGTTGTGTGGTGTCTTTGCTGGCATACATCCCAATTTTTTTTGTTTTTCCCCACCAAGATTTACATGCTAAAATCATCACTGGACCTCTCTGTCTGTAAGAAGAGAGCTCTTATGTATTTACACAGTAGTCTTGCAGAAACTTCCTCTGTACATTACTTCATTGATTAATTTTAGATGTACAAATGACCAAACCCGTTCTAAGGGATAGATAACTCTGGAGATCCCTTTGGTCTCCACAGAATTGGGGAAATCTGGTTAGGTTTTTTTTGCCCCTTATGTGTGGAAAAATAACAGTATTCCTTTCAGGCATTTAACATTATTGATTGGAGACTTATATGTTACAGAATGTGATTGCTTTTCTTAAATATGTTTAATGATGTGTATTATAGTGTGTTTTATTGTAGTGTGTTTTATTGTAGTGTGTTTAATTATAGTGTGTTTTATTAGCTAGCTAGAGAGGTAGCTAAAAATGGTTGCCTAGCAACAAACATCTTACGAAGATTTGTAAGAAGATATTTCAGAAGTTCGTAAGAAAATCATTAAGTCTTAAGATATTGTTGAGGAATTGCATAAGAACCATCTTATGTAGTCTTCATTTTTGTTCTTAAGAACCTTCTTAAGTTCTTGCGAAATAAGTGTTTGGGGAATCTGGGCACTGAAACTAGATACACACTATTACTTTGAGACACTTCATCATAAATTCATATATTATTCCATATGATGATGAAGGAAAAACTAATCCTGGATCAGAATTCCAGTCTCAGACTCGTTGTGACTCAAACAACAAGTACAACAGCAGAGCTACAGTAAAGCAGCAGGACAGGGCAAGTTAGTGTCTGTCTGAGATATAGCAGCAGGACAGGGCAAGTTAGTGTCTGTCTGAGATATAGCAGCAGGACAGGGCAAGTTAGTGTCTGTCTGAGCTATAGCAGCAGACCAGGTGAGTGTCTGTCTGAGCTACAGCAGCAGGCCAGGGGAGTGTCTGTCTGCGATATAGCAGCAGGCCAGGATAATGTCTGTCTGAGATATAGCAGCAGGCCAGGATAATGTCTGTCTGAGATATAGCAGCAGGCCAGGTTAGTGTCTGTCTGAGATATAGCAGCAGGTCAGGTTAGTGTCTGTCTGAGATATAGCAGCAGGTCAGGTTAGTGTCTGTCTGAGATATAGCAGCATTTCAGGTTAGTGTCTGTCTGAGCTATAGCAGCAGGCCAGGTTTGTGTCTGTCTGAGATTTATCAGCAGGCCAGGTTAGTGTCTGTCTGAGCTATAGCAGCAGGCCAGGTTTGTGTCTGTCTGAGCTATATCAGCAGGCCAGGTTAGTGTCTGTCTGAGCTGTAACAGCAGGCCAGGTTTGTGTCTGTCTCAGCTATAGCAGCAGGCCAGGGAAGGTTAGTGTCCAGCTGAGCTATAGCAGCAGGCCAAGTCAGGTTAGTGTCCAGCTGAGCTATAGCAGCAGGCCAGGGGAGGTTAGTGTCCAGCTGAGCTATAGCAGAAGGCCAGGTTTGTGTCTGTCTGAGATGTATCAGCAGGCCAGGTTAGTGTCTGTCTGAGCTATAACAGCAGGCCAGGTTAGTGTCCGTCTGAGATTTAGCAGCAGGCCAGGTTTGTGTCTGTCTGAGACATAGCACCATTTCAGGTTAGTGTCTGTCTGAGCTATAGCAGCAGGCCAGGTTTGTGTCCGTCTGAGATTTAGCAGCAGGCCAGGTTAGTGTCTGTCTGAGATATAACAGCAGGCCAGGTTAGTGTCCGTCTGAGATTTAGCAGCAGGCCAGGTTTGTGTCTGTCTGAGACATAGCAGCATTTCAGGTTAGTGTCTGTCTGAGCTATAGCAGCAGGCCAGGTTTGTGTCTGTCTGAGATTTATCAGCAGGCCAGGTTAGTGTCTGTCTGAGATATAGCAGCAAGCCAGGTTTGTGTCTGTCTGAGCTATAGCAGCAGGCCAGGTTAGTGTCTGTCTGAGATTTATCAGCAAGCCAGGTTAGTGTCTGTCTGAGCTATAGCAGCAGGCCAGGTTTGTGTCTGTCTGATCTATAGCAGCAGGCCAGGTTAGTGTCTGTCTGATCTATAGGAGCAGGCCAGGTGTGTGTCTGTCTGAGCTATAGCAGCAGGTCAGGTTAGTGTCTGTCTGATCTATAGCAGCAGGTCAGGTTAGTGCCTGTCTGAGCTATAGCAGAAAGCCAGGTTTGTGTCTGTCTGAGCTATAACAGCAGGCCAGGTTAGTGTCTGTCTGAGCTATAACAGCAGGCCAGTGAGGGTTAGTATCTGTCTGAGCTATAACAGCAGGCCAGGTTTGTGTCTGTCGCAGCTATAGCAGCAGGCCAGGTTTGTGTCTGTCTGAGATTTATGAGCAGGCCAGGTTTGTGTCTGTCTGAGCTATAGCAGCTGGCCAGGTTTGTGTCAGTCTGAGATTTATCAGCAAGCCAGGTTAGTGTCTGTCTGAGCTATAGCAGCAGGCCAGATTTGTGTCTGTCTGATCTATAGCAGCAGGCCAGGTTAGTGTCCGTCTGATCTATAGGAGCAGGCCAGGTTTGTGTCTGTCTGAGCTATAGCAGCAGGTCAGGTTAGTGTCTGTCTGATCTATAGCAGCAGGTCAGGTTAGTGTCTGTCTGAGCTATAGCAGCAAGCCAGGTTTGTTTTCTGTCTGATCTATAGCAGCAGGCCAGGTTAGTGTCTGTCTCAGCTATAGCAGCAGGCCAGGTTTGTGTCTGTCTGAGCTATAACAGCAGGCCAGGTTAGTGTCTGTCTGATAGCAGTAAGCCAGGTTTGTGTCTGTCTGATCTCTAGCGGCAGGCCAGGTTAGTGTCTGTCTCAGCTTTAGCAGCAGGCCAGGTTTGTGTCTGTCTGAGCTATAACAGCAGGCCAGGTTAGTGTCTGTCTGAGCTATAACAGCAGGCCAGTGAGGGTTAGTATCTGTCTGAGCTATAACATCAGGCCAGGTTTGTGTCTGTCTGAGCTATAACAGCAGGCCAGGTTTGTGTCCGTCTGAGCAATAGCAGCAGGCCAGGGAAGGTTAGTGTCCAGCTGAGCTATAGCAGCAGGCCACGGGAGGTTACCGTCTGTCTGAGCTATATCAGCAGGCCAGGTTAATGTCTGTCTGAGCTATATCAGCAGGCCAGGTTAGTGTCTGTCTCAGCTAAAGCAGCAGGCCAAGGCAGTTAATTGTGTGCCTGAGCAACAGAGGCAGGCCAGGTTAGTGTCTGTCTGAGCTATAGCAGCAGGCCAGGTTAGTGTCAGTATGAGCTATAGCAGCAGGCCAGGTTAGTGTCTGTCTGAGCTATAGCAGCAGGCCAGGTAAGTGTCTGTCTGAGCTATAGCAGCAGGCCAGGTTAGTGTCTGTCTGATCTATAGCAGCAGGCCAGGTTTGTGTCTGTCTGAGACATAGCAGCATTTCAGGTTAGTGTCTGTCTGAGCTATAGCAGCAGGCCAGGTTTGTGTCTGTCTGAGATTTATCAGCAGGCCAGGTTAGTGTCTGTCTGATCTATAGCAGCAGGTCAGGTTAGTGCCTGTCTGAGCTATAGCAGAAAGCCAGGTTTGTGTCTGTCTGAGCTATAACAGCAGGCCAGGTTAGTGTCTGTCTGAGCTATAACAGCAGGCCAGTGAGGGTTAGTATCTGTCTGAGCTATAACAGCAGGCCAGGTTTGTGTCTGTCGCAGCTATAGCAGCAGGCCAGGTTTGTGTCTGTCTGAGATTTATGAGCAGGCCAGGTTTGTGTCTGTCTGAGCTATAGCAGCTGGCCAGGTTTGTGTCTGTCTGAGATTTATCAGCAAGCCAGGTTAGTGTCTGTCTGAGCTATAGCAGCAGGCCTGGTTTGTGTCTGTCTGATCTATAGCAGCAGGCCAGGTTAGTGTCCGTCTGATCTATAGGAGCAGGCCAGGTTTGTGTCTGTCTGAGCTATAGCAGCAGGTCAGGTTAGTGTCTGTCTGAGCTATAGCAGCAGGCCAGGTTAGTGTCAGTATGAGCTATAGCAGCAGGCCAGGTTAGTGTCTGTCTGAGCTATAGCAGCAGGCCAGGTAAGTGTCTGTCTGAGCTATAGCAGCAGGCCAGGTTAGTGTCTGTCTCAGCTATAGCAGCAGGCCAGGTTAGTGTCTGTCTGAGCTATAGCAGCAGGCCAGGTTAGTGTCTGTCTGAGCTATAGCAGCAGGCCAGGTTAGTGTCAGTATGAGCTATAGCAGCAGGCCAGGTTAGTGTCTGTCTGAGCTATAGCAGCAGGCCAGGTAAGTGTCTGTCTGAGCTATAGCAGCAGGCCAGGTTAGTGTCTGTCTGATCTATAGCAGCAGGCCAGGTTTGTGTCTGTCTGAGACATAGCAGCATTTCAGGTTAGTGTCTGTCTGAGCTATAGCAGCAGGCCAGGTTTGTGTCTGTCTGAGATTTATCAGCAGGCCAGGTTAGTGTCTGTCTGATCTATAGCAGCAGGTCAGGTTAGTGCCTGTCTGAGCTATAGCAGAAAGCCAGGTTTGTGTCTGTCTGAGCTATAACAGCAGGCCAGGTTAGTGTCTGTCTGAGCTATAACAGCAGGCCAGTGAGGGTTAGTATCTGTCTGAGCTATAACAGCAGGCCAGGTTTGTGTCTGTCGCAGCTATAGCAGCAGGCCAGGTTTGTGTCTGTCTGAGATTTATGAGCAGGCCAGGTTTGTGTCTGTCTGAGCTATAGCAGCTGGCCAGGTTTGTGTCTGTCTGAGATTTATCAGCAAGCCAGGTTAGTGTCTGTCTGAGCTATAGCAGCAGGCCTGGTTTGTGTCTGTCTGATCTATAGCAGCAGGCCAGGTTAGTGTCCGTCTGATCTATAGGAGCAGGCCAGGTTTGTGTCTGTCTGAGCTATAGCAGCAGGTCAGGTTAGTGTCTGTCTGATCTATAGCAGCAGGTCAGGTTAGTGTCTGTCTGAGCTATAGCAGCAAGCCAGGTTTGTTTTCTGTCTGATCTATAGCAGCAGGCCAGGTTAGTGTCTGTCTCAGCTATAGCAGCAGGCCAGGTTTGTGTCTGTCTGAGCTATAACAGCAGGCCAGGTTAGTGTCTGTCTGATAGCAGTAAGCCAGGTTTGTGTCTGTCTGATCTCTAGCGGCAGGCCAGGTTAGTGTCTGTCTCAGCTTTAGCAGCAGGCCAGGTTTGTGTCTGTCTGAGCTATAACAGCAGGCCAGGTTAGTGTCTGTCTGAGCTATAACAGCAGGCCAGTGAGGGTTAGTATCTGTCTGAGCTATAACATCAGGCCAGGTTTGTGTCTGTCTGAGCTATAACAGCAGGCCAGGTTTGTGTCGGTCTGAGCAATAGCAGCAGGCCAGGGAAGGTTAGTGTCCAGCTGAGCTATAGCAGCAGGCCACGGGAGGTTACCGTCTGTCTGAGCTATATCAGCAGGCCAGGTTAATGTCTGTCTGAGCTATATCAGCAGGCCAGGTTAGTGTCTGTCTCAGCTAAAGCAGCAGGCCAAGGCAGTTAACTGTGTGCCTGAGCAACAGAGGCAGGCCAGGTTAGTGTCTGTCTGAGCTATAGCAGCAGGCCAGGTTAGTGTCAGTATGAGCTATAGCAGCAGGCCAGGTTAGTGTCTGTCTGAGCTATAGCAGCAGGCCAGGTAAGTGTCTGTCTGAGCTATAGCAGCAGGCCAGGTTAGTGTCTGTCTGATCTATAGCAGCAGGCCAGGTTTGTGTCTGTCTGAGATATAGCAGCATTTCAGGTTAGTGTCTGTCTGAGCTATAGCAGCAGGCCAGGTTTGTGTCTGTCTGAGCTATAGCAGCAGGCCAGGTTTGTGTCTGTCTGAGCTATAACAGCAGGCCAGGTTAGTGTCTGTCTGAGCTATAAGAGCAGGCCAGGTTTGTGTCTGTCTCAGCTATAGCAGCAGGCCAGGGAAGGTTAGTGTCCAGCTGAGCTATAGCAGCAGGCCAGGGGAGGTTAGTGTCCAGCTGAGCTATAGCAGCAGGCCAGGTTTGTGTCGGTCTGAGATGTATCAGCAGGCCAGGTTAGTGTCTGTCTGAGATATAGCAGCAGGCCAGGTTTGTGTCTGTCTGAGCTATAACAGCAGGCCAGGTTTGTGTCTGTCTCAGCTATAGCAGCAGGCCAGGGAAGGTTAGTGTGCAGCTGAGCTATAGCAGCAGATCAGGGAAGGTTAGTGTCTGTCTGAGCTATAGCAGCAGGCCAGGTTTGTGTCTGTCTGAGCTATTGCAGCAGGCCAGGTTTGTGTCTGTCGCAGCTATAGCAGCAGGCCAGGTTTGTGTCTATCTGAGCTATAGCAGCAGGCCAGGTTTGTGTCTGTCTGAGCTATAACAGCAGAACAGGTTAGTGTCTGTCGCAGCAATAGCAGCAGGCCAGGTTTGTGTCTGTCTGAGATTTATCAGCAGGCCAGGTTTGTGTCTGTCTGAGCTATAGCAGCAGGCCAGGTTTGTGTCTGTCTGAGATTTATCAGCAGGCCAGGTTTGTGTCTGTCTGAGCTATAACAGCAGGCCAGGTGTGTGTCTGTCTCAGCTATAGCAGCAAGCCAGGGTAGGTTAGTGTCCAGCTGAGCTATAGCAGCAGGCCAGGTTTGTGTCTGTCTGAGCTATAGCAGCAGGCCAGGTTTGTGTCTGTCTGAGCTATAACAGCAGGCCAGGTTAGTGTCTGTCTGAGATATAGCAGCAGGCCAGGTTAGTGTCTGTCTGAGATATAGCAGCAGGTCAGGTTAGTGTCTGTCTGAGCTATAGCATCAAGGCAGGTTAGTGTCTGTCTAAACTATAGCATCAAGGCAGGTTAGTGTCTGTCTAAACTATAGCATCAAGGCAGGTTTGTGTCTGTCTGAGATATAGCAGCAGGTCAGGTTAGTGTCTGTCTGAGATATAGCAGCAGGCCAGGTTAGTGTCTGTCTGAGATATAGCAGCAGGCCAGGTTAGTGTCTGTCTGAGATATAGCAGCAGGTCAGGTTAGTGTCTGTCTGAGATATAGCAGCAGGCCAGGTTAGTGTCTGTCTGAGATATAGCAGCAGGCCAGGTTAGTGTCTGTCTGAGATATAGCAGCAGGCCAGGTTAGTGTCTGTCTGAGCTATAGCATCAAGGCAGGTTAGTGTCTGTCTAAACTATAGCATCAAGGCAGGTTTGTGTCTGTCTGATCTATAGCAGCAGGCCAGGGCGGTTAGTGTCTGTCTGAGCTATAGCAGCAGGCCAGGTTAGTGTCTGTCTGAGATATAGCAGCAGGACAGTTCATGTTAGTGTCTGTCTGAGATATAGCAGCAGGCCAGGTTAGTGTCTGTCTGAGATATAGCAGCAGGTCAGGTTAGTGTCTGTCTGAGATATAGCAGCAGGTCAGGTTAGTGTCTGTCTGAGATATAGCAGCAGGTCAGGTTAGTGTTTGTCTGAGATATAGGAGCAGGCCAGGTTAGTGTCTGTCTGAGATATAGCAGCAGGCCAGGTTAGTGTCTGTCTCAGACATAGCAGCAGGTCAGGTTAGTGTCTGTCTCAGACATAGCAGCAGGTCAGGTTAGTGTCTGTCTCAGACATAGCAGCAGGTCAGGTTAGTGTCTGTCTCAGACATAGCAGCAGGCCAGGTTAGTGACTATCCAAGCTATAGCAACAGGTCAGATTAGTGTCTGTCTCAGACATAGCAGCAGGCCAGGTTAGTGACTATCCAAGCTATAGCAGCAGGCCAGGTTAGTGTCTGTCTCAGACATAGCAGCAGGTCAGGTTAGTGTCTGTCTCAGACATAGCAGCAGGCCAGGTTAGTGACTATCCAAGCTATAGTAGCAGGCCGGGGCAGATTAGTATCTGTCTGAAATATAGCAGCAGGCCAGGTTAGTGTCTGTCTGAGATATAGCAGCAGGTCAGGTTAGTGTCCGTCTGAGATTTAGCAGCAGGCCAGGTTAGTGTCTGTCTGAGATATAACAGGTTAGTGGTTTGTTAGTGTCCGTCTGAGATTTAGCAGCAGGCCAGGTTTGTGTCTGTCTGAGCTATAACAGCAGGCCAGGTTAGTGTCCGTCTGAGATTTAGCAGCAGGCCAGGTTTGTGTCTGTCTGAGACATAGCAGCATTTCAGGTTAGTGTCTGTCTGAGCTATAGCAGCAGGCCGGGTTTGTGTCTGTCTGAGATTTATCAGCAGGCCAGGTTAGTGTCTGTCTGAGATATAGCAGCAGGCCAGGTTTGTGTCTGTCTGAGCTATAGCAGCAGGCCAGGTTTGTGTCTGTTAGCAGCAGCAGGCCAAGGACGGTTAGTGTCCAGCTGAGCTATAGCAGCAGGCCAGGGAAGGTTAGTGTCCAGCTGAGCCATAGCAGCAGGCCAGGTTTGTGTCTGTCGCAGCTATAGCAGCAGGCCAGGTTTGTGTCTGTCTGAGCTATAGCAGCAGGCCAGGTTTGTGTCTGTCTGAGCTATAACAGCAGGCCAGGTTTGTGTCTGTCGCAGCTATAGCAGAAGGCCAGGTTTGTGTCTGTCTGAGATTTATCAGCAGGCCAGATTTGTGTCTGTCTGAGATATAGCAGCAGGTCAGGTTAGTGTCTGTCTGAGCTATAGCAGCAGGCCAGGTTTGTGTCTGTCTGAGATTTATCAGCAGGCCAGGTTTGTGTCTGTCTGAGCTATAGCAGCAGGCCAGGGAAGGTTAGTGTCCAGCTGAGCTATAGCAGCAGGCCAGGTCAGGTTAGTGTCCAGCTGAGCTATAGCAGCAGGCCAGGGGAGGTTAGTGTCCAGCTGAGCTATAGCAGCAGGCCAGGTTTGTGTCTGTCTGAGATGTATCAGCAGGCCAGGTTAGTGTCTGTCTGAGATATAGCAGCAGGCCAGGTTTGTGTCTGTCTGAGCTATAACAGCAGGCCAGGTTTGTGTCTGTCTCAGCTATAGCAGCAGGCCAGGTTTGTGTCTGTCTGAGCTATAGCAGCAGGCCAGGTTTGTGTCTGTCGCAGCTATAGCAGCAGGCCAGGTTTGTGTCTGTCTGAGATTTATCAGCAGGCCAGGTTTGTGTCTGTCTGAGCTATAGCAGCAGGCCAGGTTTGTGTCTGTCTGATATTTATCAGCAAGCCAGGTTAGTGTCTGTCTGAGCTATAGCAGCAGGCCAGGTTTGTGTCTCTCTGATCTGTAGCAGCAGGCCAGGTTAGTGTCTGTCTGATCTATAGGAACAGGCCAGGTTAGTGTCTGTCTGAGCTATAGCAGCAGGTCAGGTTAGTGTCTGTCTGATCTATAGCAGCAGGTCAGGTTTGTGTCTGTCTGAGCTATAGCAGCAAGCCAGGTTTGTATCTGTCTGATCTATAGCAGCAGGCCAGGTTAGTGTCTGTCTCAGCTATAGCAGCAGGCCAGGTTTGTGTCTGTCTGACCTATAACAGCAGGCCAGGTTAGTGTCTGTCTGAGCTATAACAGCAGGCCAGGTTTGTGTCCGTCTGAGCAATAGCAGCAGGCCAGGGAAGGTTAGTGTCCAGCTGAGCTATAGCAGCAGGCCACGGGAGGTTACCGTCTGTCTGAGCTATAGCAGCAGGCCAGGTTAGTGTCTGTCTGAGATATAGCAGCAGGCCAGGTTTGTGTCTGTCTGAGCTATAACAGCAGGCCAGGTTAGTGTCTGTCTCAGCTAAAGCAGCAGGCCAAGGCAGGAAACTGTGTGCCTGAGCAACAGCAGCAGGCCAGGTTAGTGTCTGTCTGAGCTATAGCAGCAGGCCAGGTTTGTGTCTGTCTGAGATGTATCAGCAGGCCAGGTTAGTGTCTGTCGGAGATATAGCAGCAGGCCAGGTTTGTGTCTGTCTGAGCTATTACAGCAGGCCAGGTTAGTGTCTGTCTGAGCAACAGCAGCAGGCCAGGTTAGTGTCTGTCTGGGCTATAGCAGCAGGCCAGGTTTGTGTCTGTCTGAGATGTATCAGCAGGCCAGGTTAGTGTCTGTCTGAGATATAGCAGCAGGCCAGGTTTGTGTCTGTCTGAGCTATAACAGCAGGTCAGGTTTGTGTCTGTCTCAGCTATAGTAGCAGGCCAGGGAAGGTTAGTGTCCAGCTGAGCTATAGCAGCAGGCCAGGGAAGGTTAGTGTCCAGCTGAGCTATAGCAGCAGGCCAGGTTTGTGTCTGTCTCAGCTATAGCAGCAGGCCAGGTTTGTGTCTGTCTGAGCTATAGCAGCAGGCCAGGTTTGTGTCTGTCTGAGCTATAACAGCAGGCCAGGTTTGTGTCTGTCGCAGCTATAGCAGAAGGCCAGGTTTGTGTCTGTCTGAGATTTATCAGCAGGCCAGATTTGTGTCTGTCTGAGATATAGCAGCAGGTCAGGTTAGTGTCTGTCTGAGCTATAGCAGCAGGCCAGGTTTGTGTCTGTCTGAGATTTATCAGCAAGCCAGGTTAGTGTCTGTCTGAGCTACAGCAGCAGGCCAGGTTTGTGTCTGTCTGAGCTATAGCAGCAGGCCAGGTTTGAGTCTGTCTGAGCTATAACAGCAGGTGAGTTTAGTGTCTGTCTGAGCTATAACAGCAGGCCAGGTTTGTGTCTGTCTCAGCTATAGCAGCAGGCCAGGGAAGGATAGTGTCCAGCTGAGCTATAGCAGCAGGACAGGTCAGGTTAGTGTCCAGCTGAGCTATAGCAGCAGGCCAGGGGAGGTTAGTGTCCAGCTGAGCTATAGCAGCAGGCCAGGTTTGTGTCTGTCTGAGATGTATCAGCAGGCCAGGTTAGTGTCTGTCTGAGATATAGCAGCAGGCCAGGTTTGTGTCTGTCTGAGCTATAACAGCAGGCCAGGTTTGTGTCTGTCTCAGCTATAGCAGCAGGCCAGGGAAGGTTAGTGTCCAGCTGAGCTATAGCAGCAGGCCAGGTTTGTGTCTGTCTGAGCTATAGCAGCAGGCCAGGTTTGTGTCTGTCTGAGATTTATCAGCAAGCCAGGTTAGTGTCTGTCAGAGCTATAGCAGCAGGCCAGGTTTGTGTCTCTCTGATCTGTAGCAGCAGGCCAGGTTAGTGTCTGTCTGATCTATAGTAACAGGCCAGGTTAGTGTCTGTCTGAGCTATAGCAGCAGGTCAGGTTAGTGTCTGTCTGATCTATAGCAGCAGGTCAGGTTAGTGTCTGTCTGAGCTATAGCAGCAAGCCAGGTTTGTGTCTGTCTGATCTATAGCAGCAGGCCAGGTTAGTGTCTGTCTCAGCTACAGCAGCAGGCCAGGTTTGTGTCTGTCTGAGCTATAACAGCAGGCCAGGTTAGTGTCTGTCTGAGCTGTAACAGCAGGCCAGTGAGGGTTAGTATCTGTCTGAGCTATAACATCAGGCCAGGTTTGTGTCTGTCTGAGCTATAACAGCAGGCCAGGTTTGTGTCCGTCTGAGCAATAGCAGCAGGCCAGGTCAGGTTAGTGTCCAGCTTTGCTATAGCAGCAGGCCACGGGAGGTTACCGTCTGTCTGAGCTATAGCAGCAGGCCAGGTTAGTGTCTGTCTGAGATATAGCAGCATTTCAGGTTAGTGTCTGCCTGAGCAACAGCAGCAGGCCAGGTTTGTGTCTGTCAGAGCTATAGCAGCAGGCCAGGTTTGTGTCTGTCTGAGCTATAACAGCAGGCTAGGTTAGTGTCTGTCTCAGCTATAGCAGCAGGCCAAGTTAGTGTCTGTCTGAGCTATAGCAGCAGGCCAGGTTAGTGTCTGTCTGAGCTATAGCAGCAGGCCAGGTTAGTGTCTGTCTGAGCTATAGCAGCAGGCCAGGTTAGTGTCTGTCTGATCTATAGCAGCAGGCCAGGTTTGTGTCTGTCTGAGATATAGCAGCATTTCAGGTTAGTGTCTGTCTGAGCTATAGCAGCAGGCCAGGTTTGTGTCTGTCTGAGCTATAGCAGCAGGCCAGGTTTGTGTCTGTCTGAGCTATAACAGCAGGCCAAGTTTGTGTCTGTCTGAGCTATTACAGTTGGCCAGGTTTGTGTCTGTCTCAGCTATAACAGCAGGTCAGGGAAGGTTAGTGTCCAGCTGAGCTATAGCAGCAGGCCAGGGGAGGTTAGTGTCCAGCTGAGCTATAGCAGCAGGCCAGGTTTGTGTCTGTCTGAGATGTATCAGCAGGCCAGGTTAGTGTCTGTCTGAGATATAGCAGCAGGCCAGGTTTGTGTCTGTCTGAGCTATAACAGCAGGCCAGGTTTGTGCCTGTCTCAGCTATAGTAGCAGGCCAGGGAAGGTTAGTGTCCAGCTGAGCTATAGCAGCAGGCCAGGTTTGTGTCTGTCTGAGATATAGCAGCAGGCCAGGTTAGTGTCTGTCTGAGATATAGCAGCAGGCCAGGTTAGTGTCTGTCTGATCTATAGCAGCAGGCCAGGTTAGTGTCTGTCTGATCTATAGCAGCAGGCCAGGTTAGTGTCTGTCTGATCTATAGCAGCAGGCCAGGGCGGTTAGTGTATGTCTGAGATATAGCAGCAGGCCAGGTTTGTGTCTGTCTGAGATTTATCAGCAAGCCAGGTTAGTGTCTGTCTGAGCTATAGCAGCAGGTCAGGTTTGTGTCTGTCTGATCTATAGCAGCAGGCCAGGTTTGTGTCTGTCTGATCTATAGCAGCAGGCCAGGTTAGTGCCTGTCTCAGCTATAGCAGCAGGCCAGGTTTGTGTCTGTCTGAGCTATAACAGCAGGCCAGTGAGGGTTAGTATCTGTCTGAGCTATAACATCAGGCCAGGTTAGTGTCTGTCTGAGATTTATCAGCAAGCCAGGTTAGTGTCTGTCTGAGCTATAGCAGCAGGCCAGGTTAGTGTCTGTCTGATCTATAGCAGCAGGCCAGGGCGGTTAGTGTATGTCTGAGATATAGCAGCAGGCCAGGTTAGTGTCTGTCTGAGCTATAGCAGCAGGCCAGGTTAGTGTCTGTCTGATCTATAGCAGCAGGCCAGGTTAGTGTCTCTCTGATCTATAGCAGCAGGCCAGGTTAGTGTCTGTCTGATCTATAGCAGCAGGCCAGGGCGGTTAGTGTATGTCTGAGATATAGCTGCAGGCCAGGTTAGTGTATGTCTGATCTATAGCAGCAGGCCAGGTTAGTGTCTGTCTCAGCTATAGCAGCAGGCCAGGTTAGTGTCTGTCTGAGCTATAGCAGCAGGCCAGGTTAGTGTCTGTCTGAGCTATAGCAGCAGGCCAGGTTAGTGTCTGGCTGAGCTATAGCAGCAGGCCAGGTTAGTGTCTGTCTCAGCTATAGCAGCAGGCCAGGTTAGTGTCTGTCTGAGTTATAGCAGCAGGCCAGGTTAGTGTCTGTCTGAGCTTATGCAGCAGGCCAGGTTAGTGTCTGTCTGAGCTATAGCAGCAGGCCAGGTTAGTGTCTGTCTGATCTATAGCAGCAGGCCAGGTTAGTGTCTGTCTGATCTATAGCAGCAGGCCAGGTTAGTGTCTGTCTGATCTATAGCAGCAGGTCAGGGCGGTTAGTGTATGTCTGAGATATAGCAGCAGGCCAGGTTAGTGTATGTCTGAGCTATAGCAGCAGGCCAGGGCGGTTAGTGTATGTCTGAGATATAGCAGCAGGCCAGGTTAGTGTCTGTCTGAGATATAGCAGCAGGCCAGGTTAGTGTCTGTCTGATCTATAGCAGCAGGCCAGGTCAGTGTCTGTCTGAGCTATAGCAGCAGGCCAGGTTAGGTTAGTGTCTCTCTGAGCTATAGCAGCAGGCCAGGTTAGTGTCTGTCTGAGCTATGAGAGCAGGCCAGGGATGGTTAGTGTCTGTAAGCACGGTGACCTACACTATCCAGGGGACTAATTTCCTCTCACGGAGAGACACCTGTTAGTGCAGTATGATCCAATGAATGTAATTGTCTCCCAATCCCATTCAGTATAACATCCACCCACATACCCTCCTCTCTTCTAGCTGGCTAATGCCACTGGCAAGGAACATTTTGTCCCTAGGATAAAAAAAAAGAGCAAGATGGAGTTTCTCTCCTCCTCTTCACTCAGACAGACTCATAAAGAAGTGGCTCTAAACAAAACAGGGCAAAAAGGAGGAAGTGAATGAAAAACACTTCATAATAATCATGCACAGTGCCGCGTGTTTCCTGGTTGGTTGGTTAACCTCTGTAGCCTTTTGGTCACGGGTGATACAGAATGCTATGGATATAATACGTGCACAGAAACTATGATAATTAGAGCTGGAATATAATAGAAACAGATCTTTATTTATCGATTTGCATTGAAATGTTTTTGCTTTCAGAGTACCTTAAAGTGAGTACCCACAGTTGATCAAGTGAGGTGTCTGTCAATGTATGAGGTTTTGTAACCACAATGCAGGACCATATAAATGTGGTGGAAGGTAAATCAACAGTAGAGGGTCGTGAAGGGGTGGATACAAGCTACGGGACCTGCAGTGTTGCTATACTGTTTAAATGCCATGTTTTGCCGGTAAATAACAATACCTGTAAATAACAAACCATGTTTTTTGTATCATGGAGAGAGTGAAAGGGAACAAAGTCCAACTTACTTCAGGCAGTGGAGAGAGAGATGAGTGGAGAGAGAGAGAGATGAGTGGAGAGAAAGATGTGTGGAGAGAGATGAGTGGAGAGAGAGAGATGAGTAGAGAGAGAGAGAGATGAGTGGAGAGAGGGATGAGTGGAGAGAGGGGAGAACTCTAAAATATAGTCTAAATAATATATAGCTAGCCAGGACATATAAATAGCTATAAATATAGCTCACAATGCAATGGGCCTACAATATTTCAACCAGAGGCCCCATTCTTTACAGTGCATTTCCAATGTATGCATCACTGTTTATCAAATTACTGCATTTATTATACATAACAGAAACAAAGGCAGGTGCAGAGAGCTAATCCTATTTCAATCTAATCTGACACTGAACCATCATTGCATGTTGCAGGCAAAGTATCAACAGAAAGAGAAAGACTGTAATACCAAGCAACTACTGAACTCACCAGAGACACAGTAGCAAATGTAATCAGAATATTTTAGCAAGAATAACAAAAATGCAACATCCTACACTCTTTATCAATCAAGGCATATCTGGTATATTATAGCCCAACCTACATGTACCCACTGGCTATCCTCACTAGACCACACCTGAAGCTTTATATGAATATCCTATTCACTGTGTTGTGAGCTACGGAAATTGCATTTAATATGTAGCTACACCTTTTGTCAAGAATCAAACACTAACTTGGCCAGGGAGAGACACGAGGAGGATTGCTATGGTTACCGAGAAGTATGGAGAACAGCGTGTTAAAGGATTACTGGGTTCGGTTGCTCGTAAACTGAATTCAAAGTGTAATTTCTAATAAATATATATTTTTCATTGTTATTACACATTATCAACCAAACTAAACTGGTCATACCAGTATATAACAATAAATGTTTCCGAGTTGCGTCCAGAACACGGTTAGCATAGCCTATGTGTCAGTAACAATACACATGAAAGACACCACATAGCATCATAATACAATACACGATCAACAGACATGAGAAAATGATCTACTAGTGTAGCGTTAAAATAGACTTCTGTGTCTAGGATGTTCACCACGGCAACACGACTATGTCAAGAATAAGTGTCAGTCAAAACCCCGGCTGTGTGTCAATGCCAACCACTGCTCTGTTAACCTAATGGAGCATGGTGTGTAACCACGACCACATGACATTAATTAAAAAGGCCCAAGAGCAGAATAGCACCAATAACTCAATAAACAGGCACAGCAGATAGGGGTTTGCATCCCAAATTGCACCCTATCCCCTACATAGTGCATAGGGCTCTGGTCAAAAATAGTGCACTATATAGGGAATAGGGTTCCATTGGGAACGCATTAAGACCGGGGAAAAGTGCATGGGGGAGATGAGAGAGACCTATTTCCCCTTTCCCCTCTGTGGACACTTTCAATGTATTGATTCAACTGGCTGTGTGTGTCGGTCAAACTAACTCACTCTGACCCCACTGTTGCCTATTTGTTACTGGACTAACACCAGACAGGAAATGTGTCATGGGACATGAACATGCCTGATTCAGACATGTCAGACTCTATGAAATTCTGATCATACATTATGTGTTTTCTTTCTTGTTCTTTCACCTGACAAACTGTTACGCTGCATTTCTCAAAATCAATTCAAAACGTAGAAATTAGCAGATATGTATTCATTTAATGTACAGGAGAAAGTGCTATATAGATTCCCAGGGATCAGCATTGCTAATTATTGTATTGGAAAGAATCTGCAGATTCTGTTGTGGGTTTTAGTTGTTCCAACCACATCTTGTACAGGTCCTCTTCATTCATATTTCCTCCATTCATTTTCATAATCTGTTACTTACAACAACGATAGCCTACATTTGGTTAAACTTTGTGTAAATCTGTATTGCCTAAACGGTGTAAATTCTTGGTGACTGAATACACTTGTGCAGGTACATTGATATGGTCTGAGAACAGTAGGTGAGGACAAGCATTTTGCTGCCTGTCTGATTCTCTTCCTTGTATCACTAGCTAGAGCCACAGCAGTATTCAGTCTCCACATATACAATACAGTACATATACAGTACAGTACATATACAGTACAGTACATATACAATACAGTACATATACAGTACAGTACAATACAGTACATATACAATACAGTACATATACAGTACAGTACATATACAGTACATATGCAATACATATACAGTACAGTACATATACAGTACATATACATATACAATACAGATACAGTACAGTACATATACAATACAGTACATATATATATATACAATACAGTACATATACAGTACATATACATATACAACACAGTTCATATACAGTACAGTACATACACAGCACAGTACATAAACAGTCAATACAGTACAGTACATATACAGTACATATACAATACAGTACATATACAGTACAGTACGTATACAATACAGTACATATACAGTACAGTACATATACAATACAGTACATATACAGTACATATACAGTACAGTACATATACAATACAGTACATATACAATACAGTACATATACATATACAGTTGAAGTCGGATGTTTACATGCACCTTAGCCAAATACATTTAAACTCAGTTTTTTACAATTCCTGACATTTAATCCTAGTAAAAATTCCATCTTAGGTCAGTTAGGATCACCATTTTATTTTAAAAATGTGAAATGTCAGAATAATGGTAGAGATAATTATTTATTTCAGCTTTTATTTCTTTAATCACATTCCCAGTGGGTCAGAAGTTTACATACACTCAATTAGTATTTGGTAGCATTGCCTTTAAATTGATTAACTTGGGTCAAACGTTTTGGGTAGCCTTCCACAAGCTTCCTACAGTAAGTTGGGTGAACTTTGGCCCATTCCTCCTGACAGAGCTGGTGTAATTGAGTCAGGTTTGTAGGCCTCCTTGCTCGCACACACTTTTCCAGTTCTGCCCACAAATGTTCTATAGGATTGAGGTCAGGGCTTTGTGATGGCCACTCCAATACCTTGACTTTGTTGTCCTTAAGCCATTTTGCCACAACTTTGGAAGTATGCTTGGGGTCATTGTCCATTTGGAAGACCCATTTGTGACCAAGCTTCCTAACTTCCTGACTGATGTCTTGAGATGTTGCTTCAATATATCCACATCATTTTCCTACCTCATGATGCCATCTATTTTGTGAAGTGCACAAGTCACTCCTGCAGCAAAGCACCCCCACAAAATGATGCTGCCACCCATGTGTTTCATGGTTAGGATGGTGTTCTTCGGCTTGCAAGCCTCCCCCTTTTTCCTCCAAACATAACGATGGTCATTATGGCCAAACAGTTCTATTTTTGTTTCATCAGACCAGAGAACATTTCTCAAAAAAGTATGTCCCCATGTGCAGTTGCAAACTGTAGTCTGGCTTTTTTATGGCGGTTTTGGAGCAGTGGCTTCTTCCGTGCTGAGCAGCCTTTCAGGTCATGTCGATATAGGACTCTTTTTTACTGTGGATAGAGATACTTTTGTACCTGTTTCCTCCAGCATCTTCACAAGGTCCTTTGCTGTTGTTCTGGGATTGATTTGCACTTTTTGCATCAAAGTACGTTCATCTCTAGGAGACAGAATGCAGAATCCCATGGTGTTTATACTTGCATACTATTGTTGGTACAGATGAACGTGGTACCTTCAGGCACTTGGAAATTACTCCCAAGGATGAACCAGACATGTGGAGGTCTACAAAAAAAATCCTGAGGTCTTGGCTGATTTCATTTTTTTCCCATGATGTCAAGCAAAAAGGCACTGAGTTTGAAGGTAGGCCTTGAAATACATTGACAGGTACACCTCCAATTGACTCAAATTACGTCAATTAGCCTAACAGAAGATTCTAAAGCCATGACATCATTTTCTGGAATTTTCCAAGCTGTTTAAAGGCACAGTCAACTTAGTGTATGTTCTGACTCACTGGAATTGTGATACAGTGAATTATAAGTGAAATAATCTGTCTGTAAATAATTGTTGGAAAAATTACTTGTGTCATACAGTAGATGTCCTAACCAACTTGCCAAAATTATAGTTTGTTAACAAGAAATTTGTGGAATGGTTGAAAAACAAGTTTAAATGACTCCAACCTAAGTGTATGTAAACTTCCGACTTCAACTGTACAATACATATACAGTACAGTACATATACAGTACAGTACATATACAGTACAGTACATATACAGTACATATACATATACAATACATATACAGTACAGTACATATACAGTACAGTATATATACAGTACATATACAGTACATATACAGTACAGTACATATACAATACATATACAGTACAGTACATATACAGTACATATACAGTACAGTACATATTCAATACAATACATATACAGTACAGTACATATACAGTACAGTACATATACAATACATATACAGTACAGTACATATACAGTACATATACAGTACAGTACATATTCAATACAATACATATACAGTACAGTACATATACAGTACAGTACATATACAGTACATATGCAATACATATACAGTACAGTACATATACAGTACATATACATATACAATACAGATACAGTACAGTACATATACAATACATATACAGTACATATACAGTACATATACATATACAATACATATACAGTACAGTACATATACATATACAATACATATACAGTACAGTACATATACATATACAATACAGATACAGTACAGTACATATACAATACATATACAGTACATATACAATACATATACAGTACAGTACATATACAGTACAGTACATATACAATACATATACAGTACATATACATATACAATACATATACAGTACATATACATATACAGTACATATACAGTACAGTACATATACAATACATATACAGTACATATACATATACAGTACATATACAGTACATATACATATACATATACAATACATATACAGTACAGTACATATACATATACAATACATATACAGTACAGTACATATACAATACATATACAGTACATATACAATACATATACAGTACAGTACATATACAATACATATACAGTACAGTACATATACATATACATATACATATACATATACAGTACAGTACATATACAATACATATACAGTACAGTACATATACATATACATATACAGTACAGTACATATACATATACAATACATATACAGTACAGTACATATACATATACAATACAGATACAGTACATATACATATACAATACATATACAGTACATATACAATACATATACAGTACAGTACATATACAATACATATACATATACAATACATATACAGTACATATACAGTACAGTACATATTCAATACAGTACATATTCAATACAGTACATATACAGTACGGGCAAACATGTTTTAACCTAACCTGCGCCAAAACATATAAAGGCAAAAAAGGAGGAAAGGAATAGAAAATACAAAAATGAAAGGATGAAGATGATGAAGATGATCATAAACATAAAAGCATAAACACGTTGATAAACATAAAAGCATCCGGACGGTGGAGGCATGGCTACATGGCCTTTTGTTACGGCATCAAAGGGTTTTCTCTGGTTTTATCAATGATGACCTTCTCTGTTTGTCTGAATTATTCAATGATTATTTGCTGGTCTTTCTCTTCACAATAATCCCTGCTGTTTCTATCTACGCCCACACTAGGGCAAGATGATGATCACGATCTGGCGGTTAGGCTACCGTACATTTTCTCCTTTTCAGTCATTGAGGGAAAAGAGAGAATGGGGGGAGAGGAGAGAGAAAAAGGAAAAAAAATGTACGGATGAAGGGAGAGAGAGAGAGAGAGAGAGAGAGAGGAAAACCAAGAATCAACACCAACCTTTACAATGTACGTCACTCCGGGTCCAGAGATCTTCTCACTGGAATGCAGCCATCCCCTGGAACAGGGTTTATTCACCAGTCCACTGTTACCTCCTCCTCCACTAGGTCCCCAGTCCTCCCCTCCATGTCCCTGTCTCTGCCCAGCCTCCCTCTCTTCCAGCCCCAACCTGCTGCCCTTCTTTCCCCCTGCGTTGCTCATGGTGCCTGGCTCTTGCTGGGAGGAGTGGGAGTGGGAGCAGGGAGGGTGGTGGTGGTGGGAGATGCTGGAGGCTGAGCCACAGGAGGAGCCGTTACCACCACCACCGTTACCGCCACCGGAGGCTGCCAACGACACACTGGGGCCAGAGCCGCTACCAATGCAGCTGGATCCACCACCGGAGCCTCCAGCACCTTGCAACTTGGAGAGGGTCAGGTCCTTGACGTGGGAGGGGAGGCTCTTGATACCCAGCAGGCTGGAGCCTGAGTTGGTGAATTTCAGGTTGGACACTTTGTTGATGAGGGTGCACAGGGTGGTGGTTCCATCGTCTGAGGGGTCGGCAGCGGGGTGGTGGTGGTGGTTCACGCCGCCCTCGGATGGCGCTGCAGGAGGGGTGTACGGGGGCTCGGCGGAGGACGCAGGGGCTGCCGAGACCTTGGGGTTCATGGTGAGGCCGTGTAGATCATCGACGGACGTCACCGACTCATTCCTGAATCTGTTGTATTTGGTACGGTGAAGCATTCCCCTCTTCTCTGCCTCTGCCCCCTCCTCTGCCTTACAAACGCACCGGCAGGTGTAACGCCGCCAAGTAAATTATCCTTCTCTCCTTAAACATAGCAAATGCCTTATAGTAACCCCAGCAGGCCCTGTATGATGGTTGACTAGAATTTTCTCTGCTGCTGAGGAAGTCAGAGAGCTGGGTTAGTGCTGCTGCTACTGCTGTTATTGATGCTGAGGCTGAGGTTGCTGTTAGGAAAATCCAACGCCGCGATGATCCAATCCGTTGGTAGAAAATAAACAGAAAAGAAGAACACAATCCATGGAAATAGAACATGGAGGAAAGGTGAAAAAAAAGGTTCCAGAAGCTTCCAGAATGCAGAGAGAGAGATGGACGTGGTAGAGGAGGATATAGTTTTATTGCGCTGCTGCTCTCCTCTCACTGTTGCCTACCGGCTCAAAGCAGAAGCATGACTCACAGATCTGAACAGAGACCTTCTCAACAAAAGGCTCACTGAACACTGAAAATCACTTCCTGTTACAAAAAAAAAAAAATCCTCCCACTTACAGCACACTAGAACCAATCAATTCTCAAATTTCCCAGACGGATATTTCCTCTTCACCGCAGGAATGCTTTTCAATTTTATTCTGTGGTACGGTCGGTTGTGGGAAAAAGGGAAAGAGAATCGCAAAGAGAAAAATATATCCTGATGATAAAAGATAATAAATGATTATCAACTTGTCTCCCTTCATACCCCCTTCACACATTATCTGGTTAGAACATACTCCTCTACAGACTGGGATTATGTTCCTGTGAAGGGGAAAATCTAAGTAATTGATGCTGAATATAGCCTACTGATGACAGGTGATGAAAAATCAATAGGAAACAAGGAAAAATAACATTGATGTGAGTGATAGGCATGCAGCTGGCAATGAATCTATTCCATGTCCACAGTACTTCAGAAGAAGAGGACAATCTTCCTAGTGTCTGTATTTGCAACAAAATGTACAAGTTGACTGTTACATTAACATACTGTTCTCATTGCAGCGTGCAATTTTTTTTTTGCAATGACACGGACAAGGACATCAATACATATCTTCTATAACATCATAAAGGTGAATATTGTATTCTACCATGATGATGACACATGCATGAGATTAATACAAATATGTTAAACAAATGCAAAAATAGACCCTAATCTTATATTAAAATACATCTAGATAACACATCTATGTATTTGAACGCATCAGTACACTTCATGATAATTCTATCATTCAAAAAATATTGAACAACGTAGAATAGATATTTTCCTTCCTCTGTTGAATTTGCATTATCACTATTCTATTTACATTCTGAGACAAAGGATCAGTAGAATGATACTTCACCTCTCTGATAACAACCTGCCTGTCCTGAATTATCCCAGTGAATAATTCATAAACAGAATAAAAACACGTTTTCTAATTAAACAGATAACACTGACTCAGCGCAGAACAGAAACACAAGAAGACAGGCTCATCCAAACAGCAAGGCAAGGCATCAGTAGAACAGCAGTCTAGATCAGCAGTCTTTCTACATGAAGCCAAAAACCATTCATGTAAAATGTCCACAGGAGCGACACAACTAAGAAGACTGACAGTCATTCATAAGCTTCCGCTCTCTCTTATCCTGCTGCTGCAGATTTCGCACTGCACTGCAGTCCCTCCCAACATCTCTCTCTCTCTCTCTCTGTCTATCTATCTCTCTCTCTCTCTCTCTCTCTCTCTCTCTCTCTCTGTCTATCTATCTCTCTCTCTCGCTCTATCTATCTCTCTCTCTCGCTCTCTCGCTCTCTCTCTATCTCTCTTTCTCTCTCTCTCTCTCTGTCTCTGTCTATCTATCTCTCTCTCTCTCTCTCTCTCGCTCTCTCTCTCTCTCTGTCTCTGTCTATCTCTCTCTCTCTCTCTCTGTCTATCTCTCTCTCTCTCTCTCTCTGTCTCTGTCTATCTATCTCTCTCTCTCGCTCTCTCGCTCTCTCTCGTCTTCCTGCCTGACGAATACATAAAAAAAGGAAAGCACGTTTGCTTTCTCCTCAGAAACAAAAGCAAACAAAAAAGGAAGGAGAGATACAAGAAGCTTCTCTTAAATCAGAGAGGACAAGAGAAAGAAGACGATAGAAGAATCAGAACGATGAAGGCAAATATTATTTAGTCTTTATGTGAATGAAACAGCTAGGCTCACATACCAATGTTTCTGTGAATGGAGCAAGGCCTTTCTATCTCTCTCTCTGCAAGGAAGGCAGTCCCTCGGGATGGAATGGTCTTATCCAATAAGAGACGAGCTGGATGACTCATTCAGGGTAGGCTTGCAGAATAGTGGAAGAATCCATTCTGAACGCAGGTGCCGATTCTTCCGGTTATAATAACACTGTAAAAAATGTGAACAGTGAGGTATGTTATAATTTATATGTAAATATTGATATACATGGTGCAATGCTAATTTTGCAATGCTAATTTTGAATAACATGAAAGGAATTTGAAATATACATTTTTACAAAAGAAAATGTACCCCCCTTCTCTTTTGAGATGATTTGTCACCAAGGGCTATTTTTCTACATGCATATGAATGGTGGTCAGCTGCACATTCAGTTAATATGTCAAACGGAAACTACTGCAAAATGAACATGTATTATTGTGTTTCTGTCTAAATGTAATAATGTAGACATGTATTCTATTATAATAAATTGCTATAATAGTCCTCTGTAGCTCAGTTGAAAGGCCTTGCAACGCCATGGTTGTGGGTTCGATTCCCACGGGGGACCAGTACAAAAAAAAGTATGAAAATGTATGCGCTTATTACTTTAAGTCGCTCTGAATAAGAGCGTCTGCTAAATGACTAGAATGTCAATGTAATGTAATGGCTGGTGGTAGATTATCACGTTTAAGGTAAGACCCAGACTGTGTCGAAGTAACAATGTTTATTACAACAACAGGGGCAAAGGTACAGGACGGAAGGCAGGCACAGGGTCAGGGCATGCAGAGGTCGGTAATCCAGAGTGGGGTGGCAAAGGTACAGGACGGCAGGCAGGCTCAGGGTCAGGGCAGGCAGAAGGGTAAAAAGCCGGGAAAAACTAGAAAACAGGAACTTTGACAAGACAGGAGCAATGGGAAAAAATGCTGGTAGGTTCAACAAACAAAACTAACTGGCAACAGACAAACAGAGAACACAGGTATAAATACACAGGGGATAATGGGGACGATGGGCGACACCTGGAGAGGGGTGGAGACAATCACAGAGACAGGTGAAACAGATCAGGGTGTGACAGTACCCCCCCCCCCCCCCTCTAGGGACGCCACCTGGCGTCCTACCTGGGCGCATACCTGGTTAACAGGGGTGTCGGCATTGGAAATCCATGATGAGGCATGGGTCTAGGATGTCCCTGGCGGGGACCCAGCACCTCTCCTCCTCGCCGGTTGGCAGTCGATGAGATGGGGGAGAGGGGGTGCCAGGAAACAGGAGACAAAGGGCTGTGAGACATGGATTTAACTCTGGACACATGAAAAGTAGGAAGTATTCGGAGGGTACGGGGCAACAGAGGACGAATAGCAGAGGGTATAATGATCTTGGAGCAGGGGAGAATGGTCTCTACTTCCGGAGGTGTAGCCATGGGGCAATACCAGCGTGCCAGCGCATCAGGCTTGACATTCTAGGGTACCGGTCGGTGCTGCGGAAGCGAAGTGGCCCGGGCCTTACTGCACCCCTCCCGGAGGTCCTGGTACTCCACGGGAATGGCGGAGAGGTCCGAAGCAATTTCCAAGCCCCCAGGAAGACACCCCGGGGCAGACAGAGCTGACTTCAGGCAATGAGTGTGGCCAAATGGGCTCCAGCCCACAAGGGCAGCAGTAAACCAGTCAATAGAGGAATTGTGTTGCTGGAGCAAAGATAATCCCAATACCACGTGAACCTGCGGAGACTCAATTAGCAGGAATTGGATCGTCTCGCTGTGGTTCCCCGACACTCGTAGTTTGATGGTGGATGACCCGGCCTATAAAGCGCCCATCCAGCGCTCTCTAAAATCCATGGGAATGAAGAGGGGTTGAGTGGGGATGCCCAGCTCACGTCCATAAGACTCATATTGGCTCCTGAGTTGATGAGTATCTGGAGAGACTTGGACTGGTTGCCCCATAGCAGAATGGCATGGAGAGGGGGGTGAGTAAGGGGAGAAGCAAAATGATCCTTAAGACCCACCAGAATACTCACTCCTACAAATGAGCTGGTTCTCTTGAAAGGACAGGTAGACACGTAATGACCGACAGTAGTGCAATACAGACAACTCTGGGTGTTCAGTCTGCATGCCCATTTGGCTGAAGGCAGCCTAGCCCTGCTGAGCTGCATCAGCTCGGGAAGAGGTGAATCGGCAGTCTTCGGGGGCTCTTGGAGGAACTCGGGTAAGCTCGGATCTTCTTGGGGACGTAGACTTCTGTGTTCCAGGCACCCTCCTCTGCTAGCATGCGGAAATCCACAGCATATTCTGCTACACTGGGGGAGTTCTGCCAAAGCTGATAACTTCCAGGCAGCCTCTCTTCCGGACAACAGGGCCTCGAAAACTTTTTCCACCTCTGCAACAAATTCCTCCAGACTGAAGCATACTGCTGTTCTCAAATGGCCGTAGCCCAGGCGAGTGCCCTCCTGGGTATCAGCGTGATGAGGTACGCTATCTTCGAGCGGTCTGAGGGGAAGGAGGAAGGCTGCAGCTTGATGATGAGAGAACACTGAGTGAGGAACGCCCGACAGGTTAAGGACTCTCCATCAAAACGTTTAGGGGGAGGTAAGTGATGTTCCCGGGAAACCGGGGTGACGGCGCTGCTAACAGCCGGGTTATTGAGGGGCTGGGACGTTACCTTAGTAGTATGCTGCATAGTAGACAACCCAAGGAATTGCTCCAGCAACGTGTTCAATGCTTGGTCGTGGCGTTCGGCAAAGGTCTGGAGCCCTTCCATAAGACCACAAAGAAACTCCTCGTGCCTACAAATGGTGGCTACTTGGGAGGAGAGGGCGTTGCGGAGCTGGTCTGAGTCTGCTGGGTCAGTCATGGACAGTTTGTGCTATCACGTTTAAGGTAAAACCCAGATGCAGACTGTGTCGAAGTAACAATGTTTATTACAAAAACACGGGCAAAGGTATAGGATGGCAGGCTCAGGTTCAGGTCAGGCAGAAGTTGGTAATCCAGAGTAGTGGGGTAAAGGTACAGGATGGCAGGCAGGCTGAGGGTCAGGCAGAAGTTGGTAATCCAGAGTAGTGGGGCAAAGGTACAGGATGGCAGGCAGGCTCAGGTCCAGGTCAGGCAGAGGTCGGTAATCCAGAGTAGTGGGGCAAAGGTACAGGACGGCAGGCAGGCTCAGGTTCAGGTCAGGCAGAGGTCGGTAATCCAGAGCAGTGGGGCAAAGGTACAGGACGGCAGGCAGGCTCAGGTTCAGGTCAGGCAGAGGTTGGTAATCCAGAGTAGTGGGGTAAAGGTACAGGATGGCAGGCTCAGGTTCAGGTCAGGCAGAGGTTGGTAATCCAGAGTAGTGGGGCAAAGGTACAGGACGGCAGGCAGGCTGAGGGTCAGGCAGAGGTTGGTAATCCAGAGTAGTGGGGCAGGGTACAGGATGGCAGGCAGGCTCAGGTTCAGGTCAGGCAGAGGTCGGTAATCCAGAGTAGTGGGGCAGGGTACAGGATGACAGGCAGGCTCGGGTTCAGGGCAGGTAGAAGAGTCAAAGCCGGGAAAAACTAGAAAACAGGTACTTAGACAAGACAGGAGCAAAAGGGGAAAATGCTGGTTGTTTCGACGAACAAAACAAACTGGCAACAGACAAACAGAGAACACAGGTATAAATACACAGGGGATAATGGGGAAGATGGGCGACAACTGGAGGGGGGTGGAGACAATCAGGGTGTGACAGTAGATGATGACTCATATGTTCACACGTGTTGGCATTCAGAAAAATACCATATGTGGACTGCAAGTTTATTAGATTTTTAACAGTAATTGTAATAATTCAGGGACGTCTGTGCCTTATTATAGTGTCTGGACTGTGTACAGTACAATGTGTTGTTGTTGTTGTTTTGATTATGGAGTAAAACTCACATCATCAGCTGAAGGCCCTGAGTAAATTTGTCCATTATGGTTTAGCTACAGAAACAAGACAATAAAGTAATATAGAAGTTACATATAATATAATGATACCTAATGTTGGTTGAAATGGGGAAAAAGCTGTTAAGCTTGTGTTTAGTTTGTGTGCCATGAGATTTCACACAGAACCTAGTAATCTAAACGACTGCGGTCCCAGTCAATCCATACAGAATAATAAACTGTATGTTGTTTTGTTATGTTGTTACAAAACTGGACTGGAAAATGGCAAACACAGAGACCATTCAATGGCCACTACTCAGAGAGAGAGAGAGTGAAAGAGAGAGCATGAGAGAGAAAGAGAGAGTAAGAGAGTGAGAGAAACAGAGAGAGAGTGAGAGAGTGAAAGAGGAAGAGTGAAAGAGGGAGAGAGAGAGAGAGAAAACGAGAGAGAAAAAAAAGAAAAAAAAGAGAGAGAGCAAGAGAGAGAGAGAGAGAGAGAGAGAGAGAGAAAGAGAATAATTTCCTGTTGACTATAATAATCCACACAACCCTGACAGATCATCTCCATAATCATGACTCGAGTGTGTCAAGCCCTCTCTCAGACTGGTTCATTAAGACAGGAGCAACAGGAAGTGGAGGAGAGGAAATCGAGGCTGTGTGTGTGTGTGTGTGTGTGTGGAAGATAGGCTGGGGAATTGTCCTCTAAACCAGGAGCGCATGCAGAGTTAAAATATCCATATCAACTTACGATGGAGAAACAGACAATACAATTGTGGTTGATTTCATCCATGTGAAATACTGTGTATGTTACAGTTGTAATGACATTCAATTAATTCAAGATGGAACATGGTATTTAGAAAAGCTTTTCATTTGTTATTTTAACAAATTCATTTTATAGGAATCATAATAACACACATTTTAAAAACACAATAATTATTTATTTCTCAGGTACTGTATATGTTCTCTGCTTTTGTAAACGCAGTGCTATCCGGACACAGTTACAAGGTCATCATCTATCTGCTAGTCAAAGAAGAAGAATTAGATTTGGATTAAATCATTTTCCTAGCCCCATACCTAACAGTCATAAAATAACAGTTTATTTGTTTTCGTATTGAAACAGCCAGTCAGTCAGATAGTCAGTCAACCATGATTGGCCATATAAACGAGGTAAGTCAGCACAGGATGATCACTCCCTAAAGGCACCTTTGCCGTAACCATAGTTTCAAAGACAGCATAGCAACAAGAATGGGGTGAGGGGGCTGGCTAAAGAGACTGACAGCTCTAATCCAGCAAATGCCATGGCTGCCTGCCTGGCGGTGAGTTGTATTTGTGAGGGGAGAGATGCTCCACTGTATACTGGCAGGGATGGGGAGGCCATGCCTGTGCACACATGCCATCACAAATGTCACATTGACAAATGAGTTGTAGTAGGGTAGGGGGAATTTGGTGTATGCATTTGGAGGATAATGTTACTACATGGTTATTTTAATATTGTCATATGACGATTTAGTATTAATTAAAACATTTACTGAAGCAAAATGTGCACGATATTTTCAATCGTGTTTAAACTTTACAGTATTTCAAATCAAATCGAATCAAATTTATTTATATAGCCCTTCGTACATCAGCTGATATCTCAAAGTGCTGTACAGAAACCCAGCCTAAAACCCCAAACAGCAAGCAATGCAGGTGTAGAAGCACGGTGGCTAGGAAAAACTCCCTAGAAAGGCCAAAACCTAGGAAGAAACCTAGAGAGGAACCAGGCTATGTGGGGTGGCCAGTCCTCTTCTGGCTGTGCCGGGTGGAGATTATAACAAAACATGGTCAAGATGTTCAAATGTTCATAAATGACCAGCATGGTCCAATAATAATAAGGCAGAATAGTTGAAACTGGAGCAGCAGCACAGTCAGGTGGACTGGGGACAGCAAGGAGTCATCATGTCAGGTATTCCTGGGGCATATTTCTTCTTGACTGTATTTTCCCTTGACATTAACTTGACCTTTTTGTACAAAATGTTTTATTCACTGAAAATGAGTTGCAAAACTATGTTGCAAAACATACATTTGTGCAAAAATGAATCAAGAATAGTGTTAATTACTAATTCAATGTCCTTGTAGTTTTATTTAGATTTCAGAGTCAAAATGGAGAGTGGAAAAAAGGTAAAAATGACTTGTTTTTCGTTTCTGAATTTGAAAAATGAAAATCAGTAATCAACTTGTTTTCTAATTTATTGTGTTAAAATTGGACTTGGAACTACACAAAATAAATAACAACAAATAACAACAAACAATTTTTAACTTTTTAGTTTTGTTCATACCCAGAAGTACAAGGCCCCTCATAGAATATTCACAGGGCCTGGGGGGGGGGGGTTACAGCCTAGGTTGGCAGCACAAAAAAAAGGATTAGACTGTGTGAGTGTGACAGAAAGATAAAAACACTCATCAAATGAAATATGAAGTTCAAGAAACATTGGGAAACGGCAGCACACCAAAAAAGTTTTAAAAAATACATTTCATTTCACCTTTTAATTTTCGGTCCGGCAGTGCATTTCGTAATGCATTTCGGCATGATAATTACAATTGCCTACACCTGTGTGAGGGTGGTACATAGTGGTAATAAAAACATTAGTGATCCAACAATTGTTGCAATAAACAGTACATTCAGAAAGTATTCAGACACCTTGACATTTCCCACATTTTGTTACATTACAGCCTTACTCTAAAATTGATTAAATATTTTTAATCTACACACAATACCCCATGATGACAAAGCAAAAACAGGTTTTTAGACATTTTTACAAATTAATTAAAAATAAAAACAAAATGAGTTTGTTTACAGAAGTATTCAGACCCTTTGCTATGGGACTCGAAATTTAGCTAAAATCTCTTTGCTTTGTCATTATGGGGTATTGTGTGTAGATTGATCAGAGGGGAAAAATATTTTATCTAAACTATTCTAAACCATTTTAGAATAAGCCTGTAACATAACAACATGTAGAAAACGTTAATAGGGTTTGAACACCCTCCCGAATGCACTGTATGGGGCATGTCCTTTGCCTGAGCATCAAACTCTTTGAGTGTAGAGTAGATGCGTCTCAGGCGTAGAAACTGGCCATACTGGTACTGGGGAGGGGGGGGGGGGGGGGGGGGGGGGGGGTTCGAATGAACAACGGCGGATGCCGGAAGTGGAATGTTTACATTGTGGGATAATTAAGCTCTGCGGTGAATAGATACTTGTGTTCAGGTTTTTGACCCAGAGGATGATTGATACTGGTTTTGAGATGTCGCCGATGATTACTGTTGAAGTGGAGGACAGTAATTCCTCTCTTTTGGGTTCCGATAGATAGTAGTTTTGAATATTTTGAGATCTAGGAAGTTGATACTGTTGGAGTCACTTTCAACAGTGAATTGAAGGAAAGTCATTGAGTTGTTCAGGTCACAGACAAAGTCATCAAGATTGTCTTTAGATGAACCCCAAAATAAAATTAGGTCATCAATGTAGCGCTACCAAAACCAGGAGAGGCAGACAGAGCATGGGGCCCACCAAGGCGGTCACCAAGGACGTGCAAGTTCCTGTCCTGAACCTCTCCAAAATATCCCTGACACTGACGCAGGAGTCTATACTAAGTAAGGAAGTATTTTTCTCTACCACTCAAAATGTTTTCAAATTGAAAGTGGATACCTACAAATTCATGCGACAACTTCACCTGAAATGTTTATTTTCCACTCTAAATAGATCCAGCACAAGCTACGTATTGAAGACCCTACAAAGAACGAGGAACACCAATCCAGCGTCCCCTCCACGGTCCCCCGCACTTTTTCCAAAACCCTCATCGTTCATCACCCCATACCTTTCAAGCCCAGTTGTCACCACGTTTGGCAGACTGGTTGAAAAGGAATTGGACCCCAATGTCACACTCTTCCTCCAGCCGAAAGACGAGCACTAAGGAGAATAAAGACATCATCATAAAACCTGCGGATGAAGGTAGGGCAATAGTTGTTATGGACATGAACTATTACAATTCTGATATTGAAAAACATCTTCTGTCACGATCGTCGTCGGAAGCATAATCGGACCAAAGCGCAGCGTGATCTGGGTTTCACATATTTATTGAAGCGACACTTTGAACAAGGGAAAATAAAGAAACAACGAAACGTGATGTCAATGAAGTGCTCAAAGGCAACAACACAAAAACAAGATCCCACAAAACACAGTGGGGAAATGGCTGCCTAAATATCATACCTAATCAGAGACAACGATAAACAACTGCCTCTGATTGGGAACCATACCAGGTCAACATAGAAACAAACAACCTAGATAGGAACACCCCCCCTAGTCACACCCCGACCTAACCAAAATAGAGAATAAAAAGGCTCTCTATGGTCAGGGCGTGACACTGAACCTGTACTGTCCCTATCGACTTTTGCAAAGTGACCAATTTGCCTATATAACTATATAAAATCAGAAATTGATAGCTTGTTACAACATGCCTCGCCTCAGTCATTTTTTCCCTTCCGAAAGTGCATGAGAACCCTACTCAGCCTCCACCCAGACCTATTGTCGGTGGCATATGATCAGTCATAGAGCCCCTTTAGAAATGAATAGTTTTTTTTGTGAAAGATTTCCTTTTTTAAGTCGCCGTCCATTTTAAAAGACACAAAAGATTTACTCAACTGCTTAAATGACTGTCAACCTGAATCAGATGTACTGCTCATTACACTAGATGTGGCCAGTCTGTACACCTGCATGGGGCGGCAGAGTAGCCTAGTGGTTAGAGCGGTGAACAACCGGAAGGTTGCAAGTTCAAACCCCCGAGCTGACAAGGTACAAATCTGTCGTTCTGCCCCTGAACAGGCAGTTAACCCACTAGGCCGTCATTGAAAATAAGAATTTGGTTAAATAAAGGTAAAATATATATATATATAATTCCCCATGCTGAAGGTCTACAATCGATTGCCAAATTCCTAAAGTCATGTGAATCAGTGAATCTGCCTAATGACTTTCTGTCGGAGCTGTTGAACTTGGTACTTACAAATTACAATTTCAAGTTTGATGAGAAATTCTACCTACAAACCAAAGGCACAGCAAGCAGTAGGCTCAAATTACGCAAACCTTGTCGTTGGAGATTGGGAGACATGTTCAAAATATATGTTCAAAATAAAGACAATAACCCCTTTCTTCCTTACATTACGTTCTGGAAGGTGTTCCTAATGTTTTGTGCACTCGGTGTACGTTAACATTGCCAAAGCAAGGGGAATAAACTATCACAAATTAACAGTTAAGCCTCTCTTTCTCTCGATCTCGCTCTCTATATCTATCTATATCTCTTGACAATCAAAGTTCACTCACAGAGCGAGTGGTTGATGGTACCTGCATGGCTGTTTGAGGGATAACTGGACACAACATATCAGAATTGTTGGACTTCAGCTGAGACCCTCCTCTCCTTCCCCGTCTTTCAAGGAAAGAGAGGGTTAACTGTTAGCAGAGGGCTCGACATTAACTGTTTTTCGCTTGACCTGAGCAAGTTTTTAAAAAGCCAGACAAGCAAACTCTAGATTTAAGTTGTCCGAAAAAATCACGACATCAAAATCCTTTTAGGCTATTATGATCAGAATTGGATCAAAGTGTCCCAGGATGCGATGTGTTGCTCACTGTCCTCCCAATCGAAGTATAATTATTGTAGGCCTGCGTTGACAGCCACAAGCAGCCTTTCAATCATGCAGTCACAAGATGTGTTTTTGAGATCAAAGCGGGTCTAGCCGCTTGTACACATTTGTTGATATTCATTGGGAGTTTAGATCTTTATTTGCCCAGTTATAGCTCATTTTTGGTCAGCAATGAAAATCCTTGAAAATTAATGGTGTGTGCAGAGGACAAGTACATCACAAGTCCTCAACTGGCAGCTTCATTAAATAATACCCGCAAAACACCAGTCTCAACGTCAACAGTGAAGAGGTGACTCCGGGATGCTGGCCTTCTAGGCAGAGTTGCACAGAAAAAGCCATATCTCAGACTGGCCAATAAAAATAAAATATTAAGATGGGCAGAAGAACACAGACACTGGACAGAGGAACTCTGCCTAAAAGGTCAACATCCCGGAGGCACCTCTTCACTTTAGACATTGAGACGTTGAGACACTACATAAAGAGAGACCTAAGACAACAACATAGCATGGCAGCAACACATGAAAACCCAGCATGGTAGCAACACAACACAAAAAAACAACATGGTAGCAACACAACATGGCAGCAGCACAACAAGGTAGCAGCACAAAACATGGTACAAATATTATTGGGCACAGACAACAGCACAACAGGCAAGAAGGTAGAGACAATAATACATCATGCGAAGCAGCCAGAACTGTCCGTAAGAGTGTTCATGATTGAGTCTTTGAAAGAAGAGATGGAGATAAAACGGCCCAGTTTGAGTGTTTTTTTTTTCAGCTCGTTCCAGGCACTAGCTGCAGCGAACTGAAAAGAGGAGCGACCCAGGGATGTGCGTGCTTTGGGGACTTTTAACATAATGTGACTGGCAGAATGGGTGTTGAATGTGGAGGATGAGGGCTGCAGTAGGTGTCTCAGATAGGGGGGAGTGAGGCCTAAGAGGGTTTTATAAATAAGCATCAAGTGTGTTTTTTTTACTGAGAGTTGACAGATGGCACTTGTCTGGAAGGATGTGGGTGGAGAGTGTGGATAGATGGGTGTAGATGGGTTTGGTTGAAGAAATTCCCTCTTCCCCTACCCCCTCCCCCTAAAATGTAATGTAATTGCAACATTTTACCCTGTCATCCAAAATCAAATAAAATTGAATATTTTATAAGTGAGAAGCTAAGTCAAAATAAGATTGCATGATATTAATTTGTCTTTACACATCTTTTCACTACTGCCCAAACGTAGTCATCGTCCACTTATGCCAGCATTCCCTGTTTTTAGTTTTAAGATTTTAAGGTAAAGCACTTTGGATGAAGTGTCATAAATGTGACACAGGATGTATTATTGTGGTTATTTATGTGTTTGTACTGTACGTACAATAAGCTATCCAATATTCTTAAATCTGATATGGGTTGAAGTTACTATTATTAATCCTGAGTCAAGTCTTTGAGCTCCCGAGTGGCGCAGCGGTCTAAGGCACTACATCTCAGTGCTAGAGGCGTCACTTCAGACTCTGGTTTGATTCCCAGCTGTATCACAACCAGCTGTGATTGGGAGTCCCATAGGGCAGCGCACAATTGGCCCAGCGTCGTTCCCATTTGTTCTCTCTGGTATAAAATAAAGATGAATTTTACTCATAAAATAAAGATTGTCCACAGACATATGTTAAATACTCAGGCCCTGGCTCATTGGAAGAGAGGGCAGGAGTCAGAGAATTAAGAAGCAACGGCCTGAGGTTACAACCCACTAGTCTGACCTTCAACCTAAACCTAACATTAGATAAAGGGAACCCGAGTGAACAAATAACACAATTACATACTTATTTAATTTATTTCATAAAAGTTAAGCAACACCCAATGCTTCTGTGTGAAAAAAAGTCATTGCCACTTTACAGTCAATAACTGGTTGTGACTCCTTTAGCTGCAACAACTCCAACCAAACAGTTCCTGTAGTTGTTGATCTCACGTCTCTGTGGAGGAATTTTGTCCCTCTCTTCCATGCAGAACTGCTGTAACTCAGCGACATTTGTGGGTTTTCAAGCATGAACTACTCATTTTAAGTCCTGCCACAACATCTCAATTGGGATTAGATTAGGTCTGGACTTTGACTAGGCCAGTCCAAAACCTCAGATATGTTGCTTTTTAACCATTTCAATGTAGACTTGATTGTGTATTTTGGATCTTGCTGCATGACCCAGCTGCACTTCAGCTTCAGCTCACAGACAGATGACCTGACATTCTCCTGTAGAAGTCTCTGATACAGAGCAGAATTCATAGTTCCTTCTATTAAAGGCAATATAAATGTTATTTTGTTGAATATGTAATATAATGATACCATTTTTGTATATGCTTCAAGGGCATTGAAGTGGTAAACACAAGTTTTAAATATGATAAAATACATGTACAATGGTTCTTTCTGTATTAGCATGACTCACATCAGCCCATTAAAACACCTTGGTGGACCAGAGAGGACTGGTCATGAATAGACTGGTCAGGACGGTAGACTGGTCATGAAGAGACTTGTCAGGAAGGTAGACTCAGGAAGGTAGACCGGTCGTGAATAGACTGGTCAGGACGGTAGACTGGTCATGAAGAGACTTGTCAGGGAGGTAGACTGGTCAGGAAGGTAGTTTATATTTTATTAGGATCCCCATTAGCTGTTGCAAAAGCAGCAGCTACTCTTCCTGGGGTCCACACAAAACATGAAACATAATACAGAATGACATAACACAGAACATCAATAGACAAGAACAGCTCAAGGACAGAACTACAGTACATATATTTTTTTAAAGGCACACGCCTACATATCAATACATACACACAAACTATCTAGGTCAAATAGGGGAGAGGCGTTGTTCCGAGAGGTGTTGCTTTATCTGTTTTTTTGTAACCAGGTTTGCTGTGTATTTGAGCAATATGAGATGGAAGGAAGTTCCATGCAATAAGGGCTCTATATAAAACTGTACGTTTTCTTGAATTTGATCTGGATTTGGGGAATGTGAAAAGACCCCTGGTGGCATGTCTGGTGGGAGAAGTGTGTATGCCAGAGCTGTGTGTAAGTTGACTATGCAAACAATTTGGGATTTCCAACACATGATTGTCCCTCATAAAAAGAAGAAGTGATGCAGTCAGTCTCTCCTCAACTCTTAGCCAAGAGAGACTGGCATGCATAGTATTTACATTAGCCCTCTGATTACAATGAAGAGGAAAGTGTGCTGCTCTGTTCTGGGCCAGTTGCAGCTCAACTAGGGTTTTTTTGACGGCCGTGACAGAACTACCCACCACCAAAGGACCAAGCAGCGAGGCCAGGAGAGGCAGCCCTCCAAAAACATTTTTTGGGGGAGGCACACGGGACGGTCGGCAGAGCCGAGGATGGAACCAGAGCCTGTCGGGGTGAAATTGGATGGGAGCGAAGGGAGCGAAGCGTGTCCTCGGTTTGATGTCACCTGAGTCAGCTCTCCATACTTGTCCTGAGGTGCGTGCTAGCCGTCTGGTGAAGACTGTGCCAGCCCCACGCACCAGGCCTCCTGTGCGCCTCCCCAGCCCTGCACGTCTTGTGCCAGCTCGAAACCCCGTGGACAAACCATTCAGATTATTATTTTTTAGGTCACTGACTTTTCAATGGGTTTTCATTGCGAATCCAGATGTCTAAGGGACCTTCTTGCAGTTCCAACCACTTCCACCGGATGTCACCAGTCTTTAGAAATTGGTTGAGGTTTTTTCTTTGTGTAATGAAGAAGTAGCCCTGTTCAAAACGAGGGTCACTTCAAGTGTACTGTTAGATAGAGGTGCGTGACCAGAAAGGTAGCGTCAGTTTGTTTTCTTCCTGTATTGAACACAGATCATCCAGTCTTCAATTTGATCGATTATTTACTTTAAAAAAGAACTAAATCTGTATTACAAAAGTAGTTTGAAATGTTTTGGCAAAGTTTACAGGTAACTTTTGAGATATTTTGTAGTCACGTTGCGCAAGTTGGAACCGGTGTTTTTCTGGATCAAACGCGCCAAATATATGGACATTTTGGATATTTATCGACAAAATTAATCTAACAAAATGACCATTTGTGATGTTTATGGGACATATTGGAGTGCCAACAGAAGAAGCTCGTCAAAGGTAAGGCATGATTTATATTTTTATTTCTGCGTTTTGTGTCACGCCTGCAGGGTTGAAATATGCTTTCTCTCTTTGTTTACGGAGGTGCTATCCTCAGTTAATATTATCGTTCGCTTTCGCCAAAAAGCCTTTTTGAAATCTGGCATGTTGGCTGGATTCACAAGTGTAGCTTTAATTTGGTATCTTACATGTGTGATTTCATGAAAGTTTGATTTTTATAGTAATTTATTTGAATTTGGCGCTCTGCATTTTCACTGGCTTTTGGCTAGGTGGGATGCTAGCGTCCCACATATCCCAGAGAGGATAAGGGTTTCAGTGACTTCATTAGCTGTGGTTGTGATGAATATATAGTTGAATCATCAGCATACAAGGACACACATGCTTTGTTTAATGAAAGTGGCAGGTCATTGGTAAAAAATAGGAAAGAGGGCCTAGAGAGCTGCCCTGCGGTATACCACACTTTACATGCTTGACATTAGATAAGCTTCCATTAAAGAAACCCTTTGAGTTATATTAGATAGACCATCGATCACCACATTCTTTTGGAGAGATTGGAAACCCAAATTGGTCTACACGTACAAGTTCTGGCCTGGTTTAGATCTTATCTGTCGGAAAGATATCAGTTTGTCTCTGTGAATGGTTTGTCCTCTGACAAATCAACAGTACATTTCGGTGTTCCTCAAGGTTCCGTTTTAGGACCACTATTGTTTTCACTATATATTTTACCTCTTGGGGATGTCATTCGAAAACATATTAACATTCACTGCTATGCAGATGACATACAGCTGTACATTTCAATGAAACATGGTGAAGCCCCAAAATTGCCCTTGCTAGAAGCCTGTGTTTCAGACATAAGGAAGTGGATGGCTGCAAACTTTGTACTTTTAAACTCGGACAAAACAGAGATGCTTGTTCTAGGTCCCAAGAAACAAAGAGATCTTCTGTTGAATCTGACAATTAATCTTGATGGTTGTACAGTCGTCTCAAATAAAACTGTGAAGGACCTCGGTGTTACTCTGAACTGATCTCTCTATTGACGAACATATCAAGACTGTTTCAAGGACAGCTTTTATCCATCTACGTAACATTGCAAAAATCAGAAACTTTCTCTCCAAAAATGATACAGAAAAATGTATCCATGCATTTGTTACTTCTAGGTTAGACTACTGCAATGCTCTACTTTCCGGCTACCCGGATAATGCACTAAATAAACTTCAGTTAGTGCTAAATATGGCTGCTAGAATCCTGATCATATTATTCCAGTGCTAGCCTCCCTACACTGGCTTCCTGTTAAGGCAAGGGCTGATTTCAAGGTTTTACTGCTAACCTACAAAGCATTACATGGGCTTGCTCCTACCTATCTTTCCGATTTGGTCCTGCCGTACATACAGTGGGGCAAAAAAGTAGTTAGTCAGCCACCAATTGTGCAAGTTCTCACACTTAAAAATATGAGAGAGGCCTGTAATTTTCATCATAGGTACACTTCAACTATGACAGACAAAATGAGATTAGTTATTGCTCGTAAGAAGCATTTCAAGGTCCTGGAGTGGCCTAGCCAGTCTCCAGATCTCAACCCCATAGAACATCTTTGGAGGGAGTTGAAAATCCGTGTTGCCCAGCAACAGCCCCAAAACATCACTGCTCTAGAGGAGATCTGCATGGAGGAATGGGCCAAAATACCAGCAACATTGTGTGAAAACCTTGTGAAGACTTACAGAAAACGTTTGACCTCTGTCATTGCCAACAAAGGGTATATAACAAAGTATTGAGATAAACTTTTGTTATTGACCAAATACTTATTTTCCACCATGATTTGCAAATAAATTCATAAAAAATCCTACAATGTGATTTTCTGGAAATGTTTTTCTCATTTTGTCTGTCATAACCCCCCTTGGGTTGTGCCGTGGCAGAGATCTTTGTGGGCTATACTCGGCCTTGTCGCCGGATGGTAAGTTGGTGGTTGAAGATATCCCTCCAGTGGTGTGGGGGCTGTGCTTTGTCAAAGTGAGTGGGGTTATATCCTTCCTGTTTGGCCCTGTCCGGTATCATCGGATGGGGCCACAGTGTCTCCTGACCCAGCCTCCAATATTTATGCTGCAGAAGTTTATGTGTCGGGGGGCTAGAGTCAGTTTGTTATATCTGGAGTACTTCTCCTGTCTTATCCGGTGTCCTGTGTGAATTTAAGTATGCTCTCTCTAATTCTTTCTTTCTCTCTCTCGGAGGACCTGAGCCCTAGGACCATGCCTCAGGACTACCTGGCATGATAACTCCTTGCTGTCCCCAGTCCACCTGGCCGTGATGCTGCTCCAGTTTCAACTGTTCTGTCTGAGGCTATGGAACCCTGACCTGTTCACTGGACGTGCTACCTTGTCCCAGACCTGCTGTTTTCAACTCTCTAGAGACAGCAGGAGCGGTAGAGATACTCCTAATGATCGGCTATGAAAAGCCAAATGACATTTATATGTGCTGACTTGCTGCACCCTCGACAACTACTGTGATTCTTATTATTGAGGTAATATGTACATGTAGGTAGAGTTATTAAAGTGACTATGCCTAGATGATAACAACAGAGAGTAGCAGCGGTGTAAAAGAGCGGGGGAAATGCAAATAGTTTGGGGAGCCTTTTGATTAGGTGTTCATGAGTCTTATGGCTTGGGGATAGAAGCTGTTTAGAAGCCTCTTGGACCTAGACTTGGCGCTCCGGTACCGCTTGCCGTGCGGTAGCAGAGAGTGGCTGGAGTCTTTGACAATTTTTAGGGCCTTCCTCTGACACCGCCTGGTATAGAGTTCCTGGATGGCAGGAAGCTTAGCCCCAGTGATGTACCGGGCCATTCGCACTACCCTCTGTAGTGCCTTGCGGTCGGAAGCCGAGCAGTTGCCATACCAGGCGGTGATGCAACCTGCTCTCGATGGTGCAGCTGTAGAACCTTTTGAGGATCTGAGGACCCATGACAAATCTTTTCAGTCTCCTGAGGGGGAATATGGGTTTTGTCGTGCCCTCTTCGCGACTGTCTTGGTGTGCTTGGACCATGTTAGTTTGTTGGTGATGTGGACACCAAGGAACTTGAAGCTCTCAACCTACTCCACTGCAGACCCATCGATGAGAATGGGGGCGTGCTTAGTCCTCTTTTTCCTGTAGTCCCCAATCATCTCCTTTGTCTTAATCACGTTGAGGGAGAGGTTGTTGTCCTGGCACCACATGGCCAGGTCTCTGACCTCCTCCCTATAGGCTGTCTCGTCATTGTCGGTGATCAGGCCTACCACTGTTGTGTCATCGGCAAAATTAATGATGGTGTTGGAGTCGTGCCTGGCCGTGCAGTCATGAGTGAACAGGGAGTACAGGAGGGGACTGAGCAAGCACCCCTGAGGGGCCCCTGTGTTGAGGATCAGCATGGCGGATGTGTTGTTACCTGCCCTCACCACCTGGGAGTGGCCCGTCAGGAAGTCCAGGATCCTTAGCTTATTGATGAGCTTTGAGGGCACTATGGTGTTGAAAGCTGAGCTGTAGTTAATGAATAGCATTCTCACATAGGTGTTCCTTTTGTCCAGGTGGGAAAGGGCAGTGTGGAGTGCAATAGAGGTTGCATCATCTGTGGATCTGTTGGGGCGGTATGCAAATTGGAGTGGGTCTAGGGTTTCTGGAATAATGTTGGTGATGTGAGCCATGACCAGCCTTTCGAAGCACTTCATGGCTGCAGATGTGAGTGCTACAGGTCGGTAGTCTTTTAGGCAAGTTAACTTTGTGTTCTTGGGCACAGGCACTATTGTGGTCTGCTTAAAACATGTTGGTATTACAGACTCGGACAGGGAGAGGTTGAAAATGTCAGTGAAGACACTTGCCAGTTGGTCAGCGCATGCTCGCAATACACGTCCTGGTAATCCATCTGGCCCTGCGGCCTTGTGAATGTTGACCTGTTTAAAAGTCTTACTCACATCGGCTGCGGAGAGCGTGATCACACAGTCTTCCAGAACAGCTGGTGCTGACATGCATGTTTCAGTGTTATTTGCCTTGAAGCGAGCATAGAAGTTGTTTTGCTCGTCTGGTAGGCTCGTGTCACTGGGCAGCTCTCGGCTGTGCTTCCCTTTGTTGTATGTAGTGGTTTGCAAGCCCTGCCACATCCGACGAGCGTCAGAGCCGGTGTAGTACGATTCGATCTTAGTCCTGTGTTGACGCTTTGCCTGTTTGATTGCCTGTTTGATGGTTCATCGGAGGGCATAATGGGATTTCTTATAAGCTTCCAGGTTAGAGTCCCACTCCTTGAAAGCAGCAGCTCTAGCCTTTAGCTCAGTGCGGATGTTGCCTATAATCCATGGTTTCTTGTTGGGGTATGTACATACGGTCACTGTGGGGACGACGTCATCAATGCACTTATTGATGAAGCCAGTGACTGATGTGGTGTACTCCTCAATGCCATCGGAGGAATCCCGGAACATTTTCCAGTCTGTGCAAAACAGTCATGTAGCTTAGCATCTGCGTCATCCGACCACTTTTTTATTGATCTAGTCACTGGTGCTTCCTGCTTTAATTTTTGCTTGTAAGCAGGAATCAGGAGGATAGAATTACGGTCAGATTTTCCAAATGGAGGGCGAAGGAGAGCTTTGTATGCGTCTCTGTGTGTAGAGTAATGGTGGTCCAGAGGTTTTTTTCCCTCTGGTTGCACATTTAACATGCTGATGGAAATTTGGTAAAACAGATTTAAGTTTCCCTGCATTAAAGTCCCCGACTACTAGGAGCGCCGCCTCTGGGTGAGCATTTTCTTGTTTGCTTACGGCGGAATACAGCTCATTCAATGCTGTCTTAGTGCCAGCCTCTGGCTGTGGTGGTGTGTAAACAGCTATGAAAAATACAGATGAAAACTCTCTAGGTAGGTGTTGTGGACAACAGTTTATCATGCGATTCTCTACCTCAGGCGAGCAATAGCTTGAGACTTCCTTAGATATCGTGCACCAGCTGTTATTTACAAAAATACATAGTCTGCCGCCCCTTGTCTTACCAGACGCCGCTGTTCTATCCTGCCGGTACAGCGTATAACCAGCCAGCTGTATGTTGATAGTGTCGTCGTTCAGCCACGTCTCCGTGAAGCATAAGATATTACAGTTTTGAATGTCCCGTTGGTAGTTTAATCTTCTGCGTAGGTCATCAATTTTATTCTCCAAAGATTGCAAGTTTGCTAGCAGAATGGAAGAAAGTGGGGGTTTATTCAATAACCTACGAATTCTCAGAAGGCATCCCAACCTCCGTCACCTTTTTTCTCCTCGTCCTCTTCACGCAAATCACAGGGATCTGGGCCTGTTCCCAAGAAAGCAGTATGTCGTTCGCTTCGGCCTCGTCAGACTCGTTAAATAAAAAAAGGATTCGGCCAGTCCGTGGTGAGTAATCGCAGTCCTGATGTCCAGAAGTTATTTTCGGTCACAAGAGATGGTAACGGCAACATTATGCACAAGTAAAAAAAACAAGTTACAAACAATGCAAATAAACAAACAAAGAAACACAATCGGGTTGGGGGCACATAAAAGCAGATTGTGGGACTAACTTATGTCCACTAGCTACTACTAGCTAGCATGATTATAGCCAGTAACAAGGTAGTGAGCCTGCTAGCTAGTCAGTAGCCAGCCAGTTAGTTATATTTAGCTAGCTAGTGCAAGCTAACTTTGTTCAGTTGTTGAGTTTGTTCTATTGGCATGTTAACTACATAATAAGTTATGCATCTTAGCATAAGTACTTTTATCTTCCAGTCACACTCACAGTCTAATCCTTTCTTTGTGCTGCCAACCTAAGATGTAAACACCCCTCCCCTCTAATTCTGTGAATATTATATAAGGGGAATAGTACATCCGGGTATGAACAAAAGGAAAAACACAAATCGAACCAATTATAAATGTTGTTATTTATTTTTCCGTTATACCATGTCCAATTTGGACACAATAAATGGGAAAACAAGACTGCAGATTTCAGAAATGAAAAAAATAGCAGTTTTCTGTTTTTCCACTCTCTGTTTTGCCTCGGGAATTCAAAATATCAAAAGATATACGGACCATGGGCCTACCTGGATTTCCTTTTTGTTTTGGCCTTGTAGTACCACTGACATGTATTTCACCTTTATTTAACCAGGTAGGCTAGTTGAGAGTATGAGAGTATGATCTCTGTAATTGCAAACAAAGGTTTCTGTACCAAATAATAAGTTCTGCTTTTCTGATGTATCAAATACTTATGTCATGCAATAAAATGCAAATGAACTACTTAAAAATCATACAATGTGATTTTCTGGATTTTTGATTCTGTCTCTCACAGTTGAAGTGTACCTATGATAAAAATTACAGACCTCTACATGCTTTGTAAGTAGGAAAACCTGCAAAATCGGCAGTGTATCAAATACTTGTTCTCCCCACTGTATATCGGTGCATTTGCAACAACCTAACCGCAACTATGGACAGAACAGCTGGCAAGCACATTCACTGTCATCTTCAACCTCTCCTTGTCCCAGTCTGTAATCCCACGTCTAAAACTGATCACCATCATTCCTTTGCAAGAACTCTAAGGCTTCATGCCACAATGACTAGCGCCCCAACAGATCCATAGACGATGCAATCTCAATTGCACTCCACACTGCACTGATCCACCTACAGAATACCTACAGTAGCTAGATTTCCATCCAATTGGAGACAGATTTTCATGAATATTCTAAAATCTGCATATAAATAATATGCGCATTTTACCACCAGAGATGTGTTTGCATCAAATTGACTTGTTGCAGATAAAAGGAGGTGCGTGATGATGTAGTGCACATAAAAATACATTGAGGTAAAAAATTAGCATGTAGCGAATAAATATATATATTTTTAAGTTAAATTGGTTTCCATTGCATTTTACACTCTACTGATGGTTCTCGCAACTCAATATTGTGTTATTTAACAAGTGTGCCCACTCTGGTATTTGCAAGTGCGCTCTAGCCAACAGCACTATCTGCGCTCTGTTGGCTAACGCACGTATAGTCTATGTAACCGGTGTGAAATGGCTAGCTAGTTAGCGGGTGCGAGCTAATAGCGGTTAAATCAGTGACGTCACTCGCTCTGAGGCCTTGAAGTAGTCATTTTCCATGTTCTCCAAGGGCCGCGGTTTTTGTGGAGCGATAGGTGAGGATGCTTCAAGGGTGTCAGTAGTTGATGTGTGCAGAGGGTCCCTGGTTTGAGCCAATATAGGGGGAGGAGAGTAACGGAAGAAAAACTGTTACACTTACATCAGTGGTTCCCAAACTTTTTATAGTCCCGTAACCCTTCAAATATTCAACTACCAGGTGCATACTCCTAGCATCAGGGTCAGCGCACTCTCAAATGTTTTTTTTGTGTTGCCATCATTGTAAGCCTGCCACACACTCACTATACAATACATTTATTAAACATATGAATGAGTGTGAGTTTTTGTCACAACCCGGCTCGTGGGAAGTGACAAAGACCTCTTACAGGACCAGGGCACAAATAACAATAATCAATAATTTAACCATCTTATGGTGAAATAGGTTAAGGGTGTGCTTGGAAGCATGCACATAACTCTGCAGTGTCGGGTTGTATTGGAGAGTCTCAGTCTTAAATCATTTTCCACACAGTCTGTGCCTGTATTTAGTTTTCATGTTAGTGAGGGCCGAGAATCCACTCTCACATAGGTACGTGGTTGCAAAGGGCATCAGTGTCTTACAGCGATAACACATAATGAAAGGAAACTTTATTAATATCACACCTTTTTCTGAAGTGAATGGTTTCACGGTGGGCTGCCGCTTTGTGGACAACGACTCCCATTGTTAGGACGGAGAAATATGTATATTGTCACCATATCTATGTCTTTGGCGGAGTAAACCCTCTACCTTTGTCTCTTCCTCTCTGATGATAGAATATAGCTATTACTGCTAGGTGCTATCAGAGTTCTGCTGAAGTCGTACGTTCCATCATTCGTTACAATGTTGCAGGACGCAGCTGCAAAGTGTATGAAAACATAGCTATAAAAACTATCACAATTATTTGATGAAACGTAAATATATTGTTGTGAATGGTGTAATTTAGGCACTTGATTTGCCTAGTGTGGACATTTTCCCCTCATTGGACGTGCACATACTTAGTTATTGTCATGTGATCCCTTTTTATCCAATCAGTGGCTTGGTAAGGCTTTTTTTTTTTCCTCCCATAGGTTTGAATCGGTTAGCCAAACGTGTTGCAACGAAGCTAGCAGTGGGGACGTTCGTGGAATACTTTCTAACAAAGTGCAGTGGAATTGCATGTGTATACTGTCAAAGTTGTTTATTGGCAATATGTCACACAAACAAATCTACTACTCAGACAAATATAACGACGAACACTATGAATACAGGTATGTTCGCTTCCTGATCCTGTTATTAACTTGGCTCGCTAGCTAACGTTAGCTGGTAGCTACTATTAGCGTGTGTGGTTTAACTAACTAGCCAGGATCTGTAAGGACCAAAGTAGTGGGACGAGTTATATATCTACAGTTAGATGGTGATGCAATTTCTCTCCCCCATTAAAAAAGAAAAGTGGACAAAATGTAGCTAATTCACTTTCCGAACTGTGAAAGGCAGCAATACGCAAACCACACGAATAACTAGCTAGCCAACTTTATATTCTCTGTGCCGAAAATGGCGTAGCTACCAACGACTGTCGTTCGTCCTTTTTTATATTTAAAATTACTCCAGTGAACTGTTAATATCTAGCTAGGTAGTTAACATTGAGTTAAGTAGACTACTTCCATCTTTGCTGCTACTAGTAATACTACCATATATAGTAGTATATGGTATTAATCATAGTGGGCAGAGGCAAGTACGAGCTAGCGAGAGCCTATTGGCCCATTCTAATATATATTAGCTTATTTCCGTTAGGGAACGCCTACTCTAAAGTGCGCGTGTGCAACATCTCAATTTGCTCTTGAACTCCCTTCTAAACAACGCTTTTTTGTCCTCTTTTTTTCCCCTTTGGCAAAGGGTAAAGTCTACAAAAATGTGACCACTCTGTGTAACATATTCTAGTTTTAGAAACAGTAAACTGTTGAGAGCAAATGTTTTATTAAGAGAATAAGCAGAATATCGGCCAAAATCCATCTTCTCCCAATGCTGGCCAAAGAGCTTCCTCTCACCACCATATTTGGTGAGTGGAGATCCCAACCGGATGCTTCACACTTATACATCCGGTGAAATATCTGTCACATTGTTCTGTGCTACTACTTTGTTAGCTCTGGTCCAGGACGTTGTTCAGATGCATACTCACTATTCTCCCATTGAGGGAAATGTGTTTAATGACTAACTTCAATATACTTTCGTAAGTAGCCAATGTTAAGATGATGTCACTAGAGTAGAGACAAACATTTATCTATATTCCTGGTGTCAATTCTTCAAAATACAAAATGAGATGTATGAGCACTTTGCTTACCGCCATATCCATGCGCATGCGTCAGATCTGCACTTCAAAGCATGCGGGTGGATTGGCGCGCTGCAGAACGACGCCCTGCACCAGAGCTACAGCTTCTATGATATGGCGGTAGCAACAATCGTTTAAGTGCATTCCGCCACCTACTGTGCTGGAATGTACGACCACTCATGCATGATCTGTCCAATTCTGTACTACCATGAAAATAAAATTTAAAAAACAAATAAATTCCTACTAACTTCTACCACCCCCCCCCCCCCCCCCCCTACCCTATTAAACTTAATCTATATCATGCTGAAACACTCCACCCTTATGATTGTTCAGCATGTCAACAACCATTTCAACAGTTACATCTGTTACCCCAATATCTATTTTGCCATCTCCACCATAACCTTCAACCTGCCATTTCTGCTTTGCACAACCCAAAGTCATTTTTTTGATAACCTTACCAATAACAGCTATTAGGTCAACTTTATTCATTATCAAAGTGTCATTTGACACTGCACATTCATGAGCGCAAGATTTCTGAACATGCCTCGAAACCATGCCAGAATCAGCAGAAACACCAGCCCCGACATTAGGTAGTACAGGAGTAGCCATGGAAGAGCCATCATTTCCACACTGTAGTTCCACCAATCTGTCTTAAAGCCCCTGCATATGATATAGCATGACTGATTCTATATCTCTGAGCCTCTCTCTGTACTTGGCATCTACCAAATTGTTGCACTATGTCCCCCCCCCCCCCACACACACACAATTAGAACAAATAACCTTCACATTGCTCCCACATTCACCATAACCATGTTCCCTTCCACACTTGGCACATCTTTCCTTTCTTTACATTGAACAGCTACATGTCCCATTCTTTGGCATCTAAAACACCACAATGGGGATGGGACAAATTCTCATACATTGAAACTAAGGAATCCTATGTGTACTTTTCCAGGCAAAACCTTCTCAACCCTCAGCAACACTGATTGGCTTTCACTAGTTTGACCCTCTTTCCTACTGGTCAACCTTTTGGCCTCAATCACTCTGCCTTCCTTCCCATTCTCTTTATTATCATCTTTGGACCTAGATATTGGGACCCTATTGAAAGAGCTACTGCTTACCCTTGGTGTAAGTTAGGGGTAAATGACTGCCCCCCCTCGTTGAAGTCACAAAGTTCAAGGCCGACTGCGGTTATGCGGGCATTGCAGAAAACGGGATCCCCCATTCTAGTGAAGGGAAATCTTTGTGGTCAGTCTTGGGTGTAAATAACAATTTAGAAGACAATCACAAAACCAATAATTGCTTCTATTACACCAGATGTATGTCCTGATTATTTTAAAATCACAGAAAGCACCCCAGTCGGCCTTTAACTTGAGACACTCAATGAGAGCGGGCAGCACTGAGCTAGGCTGCAACAACATTTCCTGGAGTAATTTATTTAACTAGGCAAGTCAGTTAAGAACACATTCTTATTTACAGTGACGGCCTATGCCGGCCAAATCCAGACGAAGCTGGGCCAATTGTGCGCTGCCCTACGGGAATCCCAATCACGGCCGGTTGTGACACCGCCTGGATTCAAATCAGGGTGTGTAGTGACGCCTCTAGCACTGCGATGCAGTGCCTTAGACCGCTGCGCCATTCGAGTAGCTCAAACTAATAATTTTATGTCTACATAAATCTCCCACCTGAGATGCTTCAAATGAGCTATTGAGTCTTCACATAATGAAAGAATGGTGTCACGTGATCGATGGCTTTGTCAATTCATACAGTCTTTGATGAAAGTTGAAGTTTCAGCTTTCAATTGATAATTCCAGTGATAACCAGTTCATGATGATTGGAATTGGCTAGCTGCTTTAACTGTTACCTACCGATATCTAACGTTGAATCTTAGCCTCTTTTATTGTTCCGTTCAGTTGGATAGGCCTAGCTAGCGACAGTCTAAAGATGAACACGCACTGGTTTTAGGTTATAAAGTACATAACCACTAACCAGTACCAGAAAATATTCAAACTAAATAGATTTTGAAAACATTATTTACTACAGTAAAAATATGTTTATTGTTGCTCTACTTGCTCTTCCAACAGGCATGTTGTTTTGCCGCGGGAGATGGTGAAACAAGTCCCCAAATCCCACCTGATGTCTGAGGATGAGTGGAGGCGAATGGGAGTGCAGCAGTCTCTTGGATGGGTGCACTATATGATCCATGAACCTGGTTTGTACCCTATATTCTTTGTCTACACCACATCAATCATGTCTCAAGGCAAATAGCCTGGTCCCAGGGCTTGTTTTTTTTGTTGTTGCCAATTTTCTGTTGTCATGCTCAAAAAAAATAAAGGGAACACTTAAACAACACAATGTAACTCCAAGTCAATCACACTTCTGTGAAATCAAACTGTCCACTTAGGAAGCAACACTGATTGACAATACATTTCACATGCTGTTGTGCAAATGGAATAGACAACAGGTGGAAATTATAGGCATTTAGCAAGACACCCCCAATAAAGGAGTGGTTCTGCAGGTGGGGACCACAGACCACTTCTCAGTTCCTATGCTTCCTGGCTGATGTTTTGGTCACTTTTGAATGCTGGTGGTGCTTTCACTCTAGTGGTAGCATAAGACGGAGTCTACAACCCACACAAGTGGCTCAGGTAGTGCAGCTCATCCAGGATGGCACATCAATGCGAGATGTGGCACAAAGGTTTGCTGTGTCTGTCAGCGTAGTGTCCAGAGCATGGAGGCGCTACCAGGAGACAGGCCAGTACATCAGGAGACGTGGAGGAGGCCGTAGGAGGACAACAACCCAGCAGCAGGACCGCTACCCCCGCCTTTGTGCAAGGAGGAGCAAGAGGAGCACTGCCAGAGCCCTGCAAAATGACCTCCAGCAGGCCACAAATGTGCATGTGTCTGCTCAAACGGTCAGAAACAGACTCCATGAGGGTGGTATGAGGGCCCGACGTGCTCTTCACAGATGAAAGCAGGTTCACACTGAGCACATGTGACAGTCTGGAGACGCCGTGGAGAAAGTTCTGCTGCCTGCAACATCCTCCAGCATGACCGGTTTGGCGGTGGGTCAGTCATGGTGTGGGGTGGCATTTCTTTGGGGGGCTGCACAGCCCTCCATGTGCTCGCCAGAGATAGCCTGACTGCCATTAGGTACCAAGATGAGATCCTCAGACCCCTTGTGAGACCATATGCTGGTGCGGTTGGCCCTGGGTTCCTCCTAATGCAAGACAATGCTAGACCTCATGTGGCTGGAGTGTGTCAGCAGTTCCTGCAAGAGGAAGGTATTGATGCTATGGACTGGCCCGCCCGTTCCCCAGACCTGAATCCAATTGAGCACATCTGGGACATCATGTCTCGCTCCATCCACCAACCCCACGTTGCACCACAGACTGTCCAGGAGTTGGCGGATGCTTTAGTCCAGGTCTGGAAGGAGATCCCTCAGGAGACCATCCGCCACCTCATCAGGAGCATGCCCAGGCGTTGTAGGGAGGTCATACAGGCACGTGGAGGCCACACACACTACTGAGCCTCATTTTGACTTGTTTTAAGGACATTACATCAAAGTTGGATCAGCCTGTAGTGTGGTTTTCCACTTTAATTTTGAGTGTTACTCCAAATCCAGACCTCCATGGGTTGATAAATTTGATTTCCATTGATCATTTTTGTGTGATTTTGTTGTCAGCACATTCAACTATGTAAAGAAAAAAGTATTTAATAAGAATATTTCATTCAGATCTAGGATGTGTTATTTTAGTGTTCCCTTTATATTTTTTTGAGCAGTGTATATTATATTTATTATATATATTTATTATATATATATATATATATATATATATATATATATATATATATTTATTTTCTTTCAGAGCCTCACATTCTCCTGTTTAGACGACCATTACCGAAGAACTGATCTGGAACGTTCCTTCCTGTCAACATTCCGTGGTATTCATTGAATACTCGCTCCCCTACAAGTTATATTGTCTGCTGTGCATGAAGCTGTATTTGTCTCAGCAACCAAGCTCAGTCGGATTGTACGGAGGATGTGAATGTTCTGTCACTGTGGCATTTAATGAATATCATACATCACCAATATGTTGCTACTAGTACTACACTAATACCAAAGTGCCTACGATGAATATCCACCCTTTGATCAAGTGTTGAAATAAAGTATTGAGTAACATGTTATTGACATAACATGTTGTTTTTCCTATCGCTTGAATATAATTGTTGTATAACCTTCCCAAACGGCTGCATGTGCTCACTTTTCTATGACTAATGATATGTACTGTGTTTTTCTATTTTCTAACTGAATGGATTTATAAGTAGGTGCACCAGATGGTATTGACTAGCTTTTTGTACATAAAAGTCAACTCTGATTGAAAGCTCAGTAAAGATGGTGTTTGCTTGTATACTTTACTTGTTCCGGGTTCTCCAAAGTACCTGTTTTCTATCTACTGTCCACTGACATGCAGGCAGCACGTGTGGCACGACGAGTAGCCAGCCAGGCCACTTTCGGCGGCCAGTCAAACATGTTTATTTTTTCGGCTCGTGTATTTGTGATCATTAACTGTTGATAGAGCCGTACAGCCTCTAAACTGCACCGCTACTGAACGACTGAGGATATCATCAGTCTGTAATACGAACTTATCATTTGTGATTTGTCTACACCACATACACAATGGTATGAAAGAAGTTTGTCACTCTTGGTTGTTTGGCTGTTGGCTCTTTTTTTGAATGTCATTACTTTTGATGAGAATAAATATATTTTGAAATTGGTTACTTGGTCCTTCAGAAATTGTGTTTTAAGCTTTTGGCCATGAGATGGCGCTATAGGACATGTTAAAGTAGGGCATCGGCATAGCTGGAAATGTATTGGTACATACCTGTCCAATATTGAGGTGTAGGCCCACATAAAAATAAACAAACTGAGGGTTGGTGCGAGAGGGGGTATAATTGAAATACAGTCAAAAAAAAATGTAATCTATGAAGTAAACAGCTTTTACTTAACAATAAATGCCTTACCAAAATAAGGTATGTAGGCAATGCTTTGTGGTTAGAGGTCAACTGCAGATTGTGCAATACCCTTATGTGCCTGAGTAGGTCAAATATTGACTGGATTGATCATTTACTCTCTACCAAGGCCATTTTGGTTGTCTTGCTTTTTATGAACGTTGTGACTGTTGTTGTTCTGTGGGTGCAGTGCTCATGTTATTGAGAGCGATGGCATGCCGTGGCTGCAGGCAACATAGATTTAGCATGGTGTCTAGTTCATATCTGGAATACCCCAGATGGCTGTGGCAAAATAACTATTTATATTAAATATATACTATGATCCGTCTTTTAAACAGTGGAAAATATTTTAAAGAAAATTTCAAGTTTTTTCAGAGGGACCCTGTCATTACAGTATGAATAATCATAACCTACTAATCATATCGTTCTCACACACAAGCACTGCACACACACACTACATTTAACCTCATTTTCTGCACCAGACAATTTTGAGGTTCAATTCCATTAATAGAGCACGCAGTGCACAGTGACCTCTTGGTCTGCCCTAAGGTGCCCCAACATAGTCACACACGAACATAGTCACACACAAACATAGTCACACACTAACATAGTCACACACGAACATAGTCACACACGAACATAGTCACACACTAACATAGTCACACACAAACATAGTCACACACAAACATAGTCACACACTAACATAGTCACACACTAACATAGTCACACACTAACATAGTCACACACAAACATAGTCACACACAAACATAGTCACACACTAACATAGTCACACTTCCACAAACATGCCCTGATACAAACACCTTTCTGACATTTTTTGTCTGTGACACCACTTTACTTTGAAACCAGTTGACTTAAATGTTGTCTCTCTAAAAAGTGGAAGCACAATAAAAACTCTGAAGGACAGTAACGTGTGTCTGTAGTCAGCACATAATGATGCAGACACATTTTGTTTCCTGCATAACTTCTTCCAGTAGGGTTTATTACAGTGATGTATCTGTCTGCTCTGCAGCATGGACACACCAACAAGACTATATATTGCCTAGTTCACTGGCATATCTGAAGAGTGTGGCTCTGGCGTGGAGATCACACCCCCACCCCCCACCCACACTTGCTATCGAAGTATTTCCAAAGGTTAACAGAGCAAATGAAGGGTGACATTACTTTATCACTCATACACAGTACATTCAGAAAGTATTCACAAAGTTATTTCTTTCCCACATTTCTTTACGTTACAGCCTTATTCTAAAATGTATTCAATTGTTTTTTTCCTCATCAATCTACACACAATACCCCGTTATGACAAAGAAGAAACAGGTTTTTAGAAATGTTAGCCAATTTAAAAAACTAAATATTACATTTACATAAGTATTCAGGCCCTTTACTCAGTACTTTGTTGAAGCATCTTTGGCAGTGATTACAGCCTCGAGTCTTCTTGGGTATGACGCTACAAGCTTGGCACACCTGTATTTGGAGAGTTTCTCCCATTCTTTTCTGCAGATCCTCTCAAGCTCTGTCAGGTTGGATGGGGAGCGTTGCTACACAGCTATTTTCAGGTCTCTCCAGAGATGTTCGATCGGGTTCAAGTCCAGGCTCTGGCTGGGCCACTCCAGAACATTCAGAGACTCGTCCCGAAGACACTCTTGGCTGTGTGCTTAGGGTTGTTGTCCTGTTGGAAGGTGAACCTTCGCCCCAATCTGAGGTCCTGAGCGCTCAGGAGCAGGTTTTCATCAAGGATCCCTCTGTATTCTGCCCCGTTCATCTTTGCCTCGATCCTGACGAGTCTCCCAGTCCCTGGTGCTGAAAAACATCCCAACAGCATGATGCTGCCACCATCATGCTTCACCATAGGGATGGTGCCAGGTTTCCTCCAGACGTGAAACTTGCCATTCAGGCCAAATAGTTCAATCTTGGTTTCATCAAGCCAGAGAATCTTATTTCTCATGGTCTGAGCAAGTCTTTCGTTGCCTTTTGGCAAATTCCAAGCGGGCTGTCATGTGCCTTTGACTGAGGAGTGGCTTCCGTTTGGCAACTCTACCTATAAAGGCCTGATTGGTGGAGTGCTGCAGAGATGGTTATCCTTCTGGAAGCTTCTCCCATCTCCACAGAGGAACTCTAGAGATCTATTAAAGTGACCATCGCGTTCTTGGTCAATTTCGAGTCTCATAGTAAAGGGTCTGAATACTCTTTTCTTTTTTATACATAAAAAAATAATAATCTTAAAACCTGTTTTCACTTTGTCATTATGGGTATTGTGTGTAGATAGCTGAGGAAAAACATGTAATCCATTATAGAATAAGGCTGTAACTTAACAAAATGTGGAAAAATTCAAGGGGTCTGAATACATTCCGAAGGCACTGTATGTATCAATGCACCCAGTCACTACAGAGATAGAGGCGTCCTTCCTAACTCAGTTGCCAATGAGGGAGGCCAAAGAGTTACAGAGTTTAAATGAATGGCTGTGATAGGAGAAAACTGAGGATGGATCAACAACATTGTAGTTAATCCACAATACTAACCTAATTGACAGAGAGAGAAATAAATAAAAAATATTCCCATAAAAGCATCCTATCCAAGCAGATGATACATCTCCTTTAATTATTGAAATGTGGTGTGCTTTCTGGCCACGTGACTGCCATATCTTCACCCGTGGGTGCATCATTTTGGTAGTAGTAAAGGACCAGCTAGCTGGCTACACCTACTACGGAGTCCATGAACTGCAGTGGCTGAGCTACAACTTAATCAAAGTCCTTCTATGGAGAAGCCACACAGACGGCAAGGACAGCGAGACACCTTGATGACACCGTGCTGCCTGTCTTCCCCTGGACTTGCTCGAGACACCACCTTGATGACACCGTGCTGCCTGCCTTCCCCTGGACTTGCTCCAGACACCACCTTGATGACACCGTGCTGCCTGCCTTCCCCTGGACTTGCTCCAGACACCACATTGATGACACCGTGCTGCCTGCCTTCCCCTGGACTTGCTCCAGACACCACCTTGATGACACCGTGCTGCCTGCCTTCCCCTGGACTTGCTCCAGACACCACCTTGATGACACCGTGCTGCCTGCCTTCCCCTGGACTTGCTCCAGACACCACATTGATGACACCGTGCTGCCTGCCTTCCCCTGGACTTGCTCCAGACACCACCTTGATGACACCGTGCTGCCTGCCTTCCCCTGGACTTGCTCCAGACACCACCTTGATGACACCGTGCTGCCTGCCTTCCCCTGGACTTGCTTGCTCTCCCATTTGATCCCCTCCCTCCGATGATTACTCAAAGTCATGGACTTTCCAACCATTTTTTTGTTGTTTTAAAGCTCTTTGAGGTTCTTTATGTAATGAATAACGCTATGAAAGTTGAATAAATTATTATTATTATATGTGGAGGATAGACCTAGAATCTACAGGGAGAGATCTAGAATGCACAGGGAGGGATCTAGAATGCACAGGGAGGGATCTAGAATGCACAGGGAGGAATCTAGAAGGCAATGGGAGGGATCTAGAATGCACAGGGAGGAATCTAGAAGGCAATGGGAGGGATCTAGAATGCACAGGGAGGAATCTAGAAGGCAATGGGAGGGATCTAGAATGCACAGGGAGGAATCTAGAATGCACAGGGAGAGATCTAGAATGCACAGGGAGGGATCTAGAATGCAATGGGAGGGATCTAGATTCTAGAATGCACATCTGTACAAATCAGCAGACTCCTAATTGCGTTTGGGGACTGGTTCCAACAAACATTCCATAGTCACCTGTTTTCTCTTAACCAACACATGTCACATAGTGAATGAAGATTACCACAGCTGCTTTTTATATTCATTTTGGGCAGCACTTACGGTACCACTAACACAGGGAGTCATTTAAAGTAAGCGCAAGATCAGAGGAGGCTGGTGAGAGGAGCTATAGGAGGATGGGCTCATTGTAATGGCTGAAATGGGATACATGGAATGGAGTCAAACTTGATTCATGTGTTTGATGTGTTTGATACTTATCCATTTATTCCATTCCAGCCATTACAATGATCCCATCCTCCTATAGCTCCTCCCACCAGCTTCCTCTGCTCTAGATACTACAGGGGCTGATAGGACTGTGATTGGACTAGGTTCTATGACTTACTGTATATCTCAATGATAGTGTGTAACAGAAGGGTTACATCTTACCAACAACGTACTACAACATACTACAATTATCTTCAAGGACCTAAGTCTGAAAGATAAAGGTGAAGAAAGATAAAGTGACATTTACGTTTAGATGTATGTCGTGAAGATATAGCTGAAAAATCAATGTAGAAGGAAAACATGTACTGTATATTCTGACCATTAAACTAAAAGATATGTAGGAATACTATGCCATTATACAGATGGAGTGCATGGAATTGAAGTTAGACTAAGGGACGAGGAAAAATCATCATTCATTTAGATAGGCTATTGGAATAATGGATATATTTCAACAGTACTTTGTTCACACTTCACAACCACATTTCATCAAGACTAGAGAAGCTCCACGGCTGAAAGATGTGATTGTGTTTAGCCCGAGCCACCACTTGAAGGAGTCTGGGGTTGGAACCCCCGGCACTCTGCCCTTTCCACCCCCTTCATTGGACCATAAGACAAGGGATGGTTTGTCTGGCTTTACTGTGTTTTTGATTCACTGCTCCATTTGAGGAAATGTTGCATAACCTTTGACCCATAACAATGACCTTTCCAACCCCTTCAGTAGAATGTCTGTGAGTAGATGTCCAAGGACCCCCCCCCCCCCCCCCCCCACACACACACACAAAGTTTTGGTCAAAAGTAAAGTCTAGACATTAGTGAGTCCATTAGGAGGTTTGAGTCTGTTCTATTCTATTATAAATTGAGTGTGCCAAAACATTTAAATTCCTCTGCCTGTCCTCAATTATCTTTTTATAAAGGTGTTAAATAAACTGCATTATCTGCTAGGCCTATGTATCATAATAACTTTCAAAGATAATATTATTTGTAAATACCATATAGACTGTATAAAATGGGTAACAACAGCGGGCTTTGTGCCACTCTCTCACACAAGCGCCATCAGTGCCCTCTGGAGACCTACCTTGCTTGTTTGCATATTGCTTTTCTCTGTCCCACCCCCCTCTCTATCTCGACTGATATCACTGCTGAGAAAGGATTTTTGAATTCGCAGCAGCACACACAGGTCACACCCGCCATGCTGTGAGCCACAGCGACAAACTTGACAAGCTCCGGCAACCACGGTCAACTATTTTAACGACCCAGACAAAGAGGATATTTTTTTCACCAAGTAAGTCAAAGATTGATTTTATGTTTAGGTCAATGCACCGTTTAATTCGTGATACGGATATTTTTTCTTGAACATTTGTTGAGAAACTTATCTGCTGTGGGTTGTTGCATGGCTGTCTATCTGGTATCTGAGCTTGCCTTGCGGTCATGCATGCTGCTCACTCAAAGAGTAGGGTTGGATAAATGTCTGTATTTGAGGGGTTGGAGCTTTTAGTTCGCCTTACACTTGTTACAACAGGTTGTTTATTTTGTAAGGAATTTACTACAGCTTTACTATGTTTATTTTGAAGTTTGCGATCTAGTTACGTTAATACGTTTCTTAAAGATCGATTTTCCTGTAAAATAAAAGTGCACTTTTTGTTGACTTGCCTTTTTACCAGACTAAAATTGTGTGTAGGTTGTCATCACCACCTAAATAATTTCAAAGGAAGGCTTGTACATTTTATTTCGTGCTTTTTTTTTTTATATAAAAACTTTTGCAAATACACGTTTGTTACTGTAGCCATAGCAGCGTCTCACCTCATATAAATGACAAAGTTGGCGTAAAATAGTTTCAGTTAGAGAATTATTATTTAGTCAAGAGACTTTTAAAGATTAAAATATCTCCATGTTTAATGAGTTCTCAGGGTCATTCCGGGGTTGCTAGCGATGCACGTATAAATGAAGGGCGCTCATTCATTTGAACAACAAAATATTTGTATTGAAATGGGAGAAAAATGAAAGCCTATCCACGTAACAGTTTGAGATTACAGTGGTTGAATTGAATGATTTTATATAAATAGATACACTAGATGACTGGGGGGGGGGGGCTGTGTTGAAGCTACCGTGCCTCCATCTTGGCACCCATCACCATTGTAAAACATCTTGGAAGCTACAGAAGTGCATTTATTAATGCCTACATTCGTTTTTGCCACGTTTATTCTATTAAAGACTCATTAATGCATACTTTTGAATTATATGTGAAAAACACAAATTCATTTTAAAGTATACAAAAAATTACAATTTTGTAATTGAGACATTTAATTGAAATGCTGTAAAATTCCATTAATTCCTATGGAGGACTGCTCCTGTGGAGTGCCAATATGGCCAACCGGTGTCTTCAAAGCCTCACAATGGCCAATACATAGCATCAGCAATCCAGGGTTTATGTACATAATTGGTTGAACTAGCCTGGAGACCCGGCGTTGAATTGTATTGAATTCAATGCCTGGCATAAATTAGCGGTTGGATCAGGAACGTTTCCTCTCACAACCTCTACAAGCCAGAATGTTGAATACAATAATATTTTAACTTACTTTACAGCAGGTATTGAGTTCAGATTTATATCACTTGAAGCATGCGCAGAACCATGTAAACACGTGCACGAACTCTGCAAGTATTCATGAGTCTCATGTAGGTATTTTCATGTTGGCCATGCTTCAGGCGACAGCGATCTGAACGCACTACCTGTAAAAGAGAGCGGTGCTCCAGGGACTCACTGGCAGGAATAAGGCAACTCCCAGAGGATCTATGAGATGGATGTGTATCTTTACAGAGAAATTGTGTGAATTCATATACTGTCCATAATAAACAGCATGAGACTTAATGAGAACTAGCACAAGAGCAATAATAATGTTGACTGTATAAGGAGATGGTGGCCTAATTAAAGGACTGTAACACATAGCATCAACTACTACTCTCTTGTCCACTTGGAGAGACTGAGGAGGCTCTGACCTGAGCAGGCAGAAGGACTGTCAGGTATCCTGCCCCTTGACGTAATTATACTTTCCTGTTGTCTTACATTCTTACCTGCAAAAGGACCAACCACATTGACAACCAGTAAAGTTCAAATGTAATTTTATTGAACATTCTGGTTTGTAGAGGTTGTGATCCAAATACTTATTAATGCCCGGTGTAGAATTCATTGAATGTCATTGTCAGGCTAGGGTCAAACCAAAGAGCATACGCGTTGGAATACTCTCAAACAGAGAACACTGCGTTCGTTACCTGTATATCGTGTTGCTGTGACACACACATCAATCATAGTTCTCTTAATGATAGTCATTTTTATTACTGGGAAGGCTTGATCTTGTAACTCGTTCAGCAGATCTCCTGGGTGATATGTAGAGAAGTAGTACAAAGAGAGGAACTTATCCAGTTCAGACATATCAATGCAAAGCCATTAAAATTAATGTCCTCTATAGCAGTAGTTCCCAACCTTTTTTGCTTACTGTACCACCAACTGAATTTTGCTCTGCCCGTAGTACCCCCCGGGTGCATTCCAAGTACCGATGGATAGATTAAGCACCCCTGGTTGCTTGTCCAGGAGCCTGCCAGCAAATTTAGGAAAATGTGTTAGTTAAATTATTGTAATTTAGCAGATACTCTTAACCCTAATTGCTCTTGTAAGTTACTCTGGATAAGTGTCTTGCTCAAGGGAACATCTACAGTTTTTTTTTCTCTCTCTCTCACCTAGCCAGCCCGGGAATATAAACCAGCAAACCTTCGGTTACTGGCACAACGCTGTTAACCACTAGGCTACATGCCACCCAGTTGACTGTGTTGCTCTTAGCTTCTTGTCAAATGTGAAGCCTGTGGAGATATTGATAGTAGATAACATTGGCCACTCTCTGCCAAATACAAATAGTCATACAGAATGTTAGGCCTATATGACATCCAGAAGGTAACCTACCTTGTGGATGAGCTATCAAGTGTGAGAAATGCATCCTTGCATTGAGGACAGATACGCAGCTAAATGCTTTTGTTGTATGAACACATCTGTTATGTACCTAATTAATTTCATGTTTCACTAAATTATTATTTTATACATCAAAGGTTCATTACTCTGAACATTGATTTATAATGCTTGAAGACCCACTGACGGAATGCTATGCTCTGCCTGTCTGTTTGGAAGTCCTCCCCTGAGGCCTCAATATAGTAGTTATTCTGCCTCATCAAATTAGATCCCAGTCCTGTGTTGGGTCATGTGAGGCATGGCAGCCACCCGGACCTTGTCAATATAATGGTGGACTCGCACTTCACTCTGGTTGTCCCTCTGGCCCTGTGCCTCTGGCTCTTTGTTAGAGCAGGACCGGAAATTGCTGTGAACATTTACCAGCCAGCAGACAATCATAAAACAGTTTCTGAGGTGGTAGTATTAATGTTCAGTAAAGCTGTATGTGTATAGCTGTTCATAAACAGTGGAGGTATAATACCAGTCAAAAGTTTGGACACACCTACTCATTCAAGGGTTTTTCTCTTTTTTTTACTATTTTCTACATTGTAGAATAATAGTGAAGACATCCAAACTATGAAATAACACATGGAATCATGTAGTAACCAAAAGTGTTAAACAAATCAAAATATATTTTATATTTGAGATTCTTCAAAGTAGCCACCCTTTGCCTTGATCACATCTTTGCAAACTCTTGGCATTCTCTCAACCAGCTTAATGAGGTAGCCACCTGGAATGCATTGAAATTAACAGGTGTGCCTTGTTAATTTGTGGAATTTCTTTCCTTAATGTGTTTGAGCCAATCAGTTATGTTGTGACAAGGTAGGGGTGGTATACAGAAGATAGCACTATTTGGTAACAGACAAAGCCCATATTATGGCAAGAACGGCTCAAATAAGCAAATCAAAATGACAGTCCGTTTACTTTAAGACATGAAGGTCGGTCAATGCGGTAAATTTCAAGAACTTTAAAAAAGTTTAAGTGCAGTCGCAAAAACCATCAAGCGCTATGATGAAACTGTCTCTCATGAGGACCGCCACAGGAAAGTGAAGTGTGATGGTTTGGGGATGCTTTGCTGTTGACATTGTCAGTGATCTTATTTAGAGTTCAAGGCACACTTAGCCCTACCTTGCTGGTTGTCTTCTGTATATCTCCCTTATTTGGTAAAAGACTAAGAACTTATGTCAAGAACCGCTCAAATAAACAAAGAGAAATGAGTATCATTGACCTTCATGATTTTTTAAATTTTATTTTACCTTTATTTAACTAGGCAAGTCGGTTAAGAACAAATTCTTATTTTCAATGACTGCCTAGTGGGTTAACTGCCCTGTTCAGGGGCAGAATGACAGATTTGTACCTTGCCAGCTCTGGGATTCAAACTTGCAACCTTTCAGTTACTAGCCCAACGCTCTAACCACTAGGCTGCCGCCCCATGTCTTAACTTCTTATGGGCAGGTGGGACGGCAGCGGGACCTGGCCAACATCCGGTGAAAATACCAAATATTGAACCTTGAAAATATGTGTTATACATCAAAATAAAGCTTAACTTCTTGTTAATCCAGCCGCTATCAGATTTCAAAAAGGCTTTACGGCGAAAGCAAACCATGCGATTATCTGAGGACAGCACCCCGCATACAAACACATGAAAAACATATTTCAACCAGGCAGGTGTGCCACACAAGTCAGAAATAGCGATATAATTAATGCCTTACCTTTGATCTTCTGTTGGCACTCCAAAAGGTCCCAGATACATCACAAATGGTACTTTTGTTTGATAATGTCCTTTATGTCCCAAAAATGTCCATTTATTTGGCGCATTTGATTCAGAAATACACCGGTTTCAACTCGCCCAACATGCCTACAAAGTATCTAATAAGTTACCTGTAAACTTGGTCCAAACACTTCAAACAACGTTCCTAATCCAACCTCCGTTACCCTAAAACTTTACTTTACAAATTACCTTGACTAACCTGTACTCCCACATTGACTCGGTACCGGTAGCCCCTGTATATAGCCTCGTTATGTAATTTTCTTGTTACTTTTAGATATAAAATGTTTCTTCTCACTTTAATTTATTTAGTAAATATTTTCTTAATTCTATTTCTTGAATTTCATTGTTGGTTAAGGGCTTGTAAGTAAGCGGTTCACGCTAAGGTCTACTCCTGTTGTATTCGGCGTATGTGACATGTTATTTAACTGCACCTCAGATTGCAGTCCCAATAAATGCTTCACATAGTTCAAGTAACCAACACATGTCAACATCAACTGTTCAGAGGAGACTGCATGAATCAGGCCTTCATGGTTGAATTGCTGCAAAGAAACCCCTACTAAAGGACACCAATAAGAAGAATAGATTGGCTTTGGCCAAGAAACACGAGCAATGGACATTAGTCTGGTGGAAATCTGTCCTTTGGTCTGATGAGTCCAAATTGAAGATTTTTGGTTCTAACCTCTGTCTGTGAGATGCAGAGTAGGTCTCAGCTTGTGTGGTTCCCACCGTGAAGCATGGAGGAGGTGTGGTGGTGCATTGCTGGTGACACTGCCAGTGATTTAAAACTTGAGGCACACTTAACCAGCATGGCTACCACAGCATTCTGCAGCGATATGCAGTCCCACTGAGAGCGAACCAGATGGGATGATCATGTGTTTTTCAACAGGGCAATAACCCAACACACCTCCAGGCTGTGTAAGAGCTATTTGATCAAGAAGAAGAGTGATTGAGTGCTGCAACAGATGGCCTGGCCTCCACAATCACCCGACCTCAACCAAATTGACCTCAGATTAAAGGAAAAGCAGCCAACAAGTGCTCAGCATATGTGAGAACTGGAAAGACTGTTGGAAAAGTATTCCTCTTGCAGCAGGTTGAGAGTGCCAGGAGTGTGCTAAGCTGTCATCAAGGCAAAGGGTAGCTACTTTGAAGAATCTCAAATATAAAAAAATATTTTGATTTTTAACACTTAAAAAAAAAAAGACTACATGAGTCCATATGTGTTATTTCAGAGTTGTGATGTCTTCACTATTCTACAATATAGAAAATAGTAAAAATAAACTCTTGAATGAGTAGGTGTCTACTTTTGACTGGTACTGTACACGAAACCAACATCTGACGAGCCAAGTCTAAGGCATTGGAAAACAGACTAATCAGCTGGTTATGGACAGTATATGATAGCTTTTGGTAACTTTGGTTTGAATGGGGAACTGTCTACTCAAACATCTAGAATATCGATGACGACTTATGATTCTCAGCACACCCGGTGAACCCAACTAGACAATGTAGGACCCTGTCTGTCAACAGACAAACTAGTGACATAAGGGCTGTGTTGACTCCTGCCAACTTGTGTGTGCCAAGTTCTTTCAGAGCTCATCAATAGTGTCAGGTACTCCAGGGAAGAGAAGAGTCTCTTATCGGACTCTGCCTCCATCAGAATACAGTGCTGCCATTTTAAAGGAGAAGTTCTCCTGATTTGAATCAAGTCTAATTTTTTTTCACTTGGGTTTGGGAAATTTATCCCACCAACAGTAGACTTCCTCATAGCTTGTTCTGCAGTATGGCGGCCACGGATGATCAAAGACTCCAAGAACAGACGTCATTTTAGAAACATCTAATCTCTCCGTATAGTGGTTCAGGTTTTTTAGATGTTGTACACACGATATTGTGTAATTCCGAACTGTATCCGCAACATTATATGTGTGTGAACTTCTACTTTAATCCTCCCAGCGGGAGAAGAGGCTGATGCCGCTTTAACATTGAAATGCATGCTGGTAAATTATCTAGACTCGAGAGGCTACTTCAAAACAACACGCACGTAGTCATCAAATGATGGATCAATAAATGGATTTCGGCTATATTACATTGGTAATTCACTGCAGTGAAGAAGTCATGCAAGAACATTGATGCATAAATACGTTACTTTGGTATTTTGTTTCACTTCTTGAATTCCAATATTAAGTTGCTTTCCCGAGGTCTTGTTATTTCAGAGTAAAGGTCAGGAAAGGTTATTCTGGGTCTTCATTGTAGTAGGTTGTTTTGGTTTATTCAGTGACTCCTTAATTCAAGCACGCTGATGATGTTTTGAACGCTTGCAATCCTTTCATTGACTAAACATCTGTGTGTCTACTGCGTGTTGTGGAGGTCGACCGATTAATCGGAATGGCCGATTTAATTGGGGCAGATTTCAAGTTTTCATAACAATCGGAAATCGATATTTTTGGGCGCCGATTTGCAGATTATTATTTATTTAATTAATATATATATATTTTTTAAAACATTTTTATATACCTTTTATTTAACTAGGCAAGTCAGTTAAGAACACTATTTTCAATGACTGCATAGGAACGGTGGGTTTACTGCCTTGTTCAGGGGCAGAACGACAGATTTTAACCTTGTCAGCTCGGGGGATCCAATCTTGCAACCTTGCAGTTAACTAGGCCAACGCAACAACGACCTGCCTTTCTCTCGTTGCACTCCACAAGGAGACTGACTGCCTGTTACGCAAATGCAGTTAGCCAAGGTAAGTTGCTAGCTAGCATTAAACTTATCTTATAAAAAACAATCATAATCACTAGTTAACTACACATGGTTGATGATATTACTAGATATTATCTAGCGTGTCCTGCGGTGCATATAATCTGACTGAGCATACAAGTATCTAAGTATCTGACTGAGCGGTGGTAGGCATTCAAACAGCACTTTCGTGCGTTTTGCCAGCAGCTCTTCGTTGTGCGTCAAGCATTGCGCTGTTTATGACTTCAAGCCTATCAACTCCCAAGATGAGGCTTGTGTAACCGAAGTGAAATGGCTAGCTAGTTAGCGCGTACTAATAGCGTTTCAAACGTCACCTGCTCTGAGCCTTCTAGTAGTTGTTCCCCTTGCTCTGCATGGGTAACGCTGCTTCGATGGTGGCTGTTGTCGTTGTGTTGCTGGTTCGAGCCCAGGGAGGAGGGACGGAAGCATACTGTTACACTGGCAATACTATAGTACCTATAAGAACATACAATAGTCAAAGGTTAATGAAATACAAATGGTATAGAGGGAAATAGTCCTATAATAACTACAACCTAAACTTTCTTACCTGGGAATATTGAAGACTCATGTTAAAACCACCAGCTTTCATATGTTCTCATGTTCTGAGCAAGGAACTGAAACGTTAGCTTTCTTACATAGCACATATTGCACTTTTACTTTATTTTCCAACACTTTGTTTTTGCATTATTTAAACCAAATTGAACATGTTTCATTATTTACTTGAGGCTAAATTGATTTTATTGATGTATTAACTTAAGTTAACTTAAGTGTTCATTCAGTATTGTTGTAATTGTCATTATTACAAATAAAAAATAAATCTGCCGATTAATCGGTATCTGCATTTTTGGTCCTCCAATTATCGGTATCGGCGTTGAAAAATCAAAATCGGTCGACCTCTAGTGTGTTGTCTTGACTTTGAGGTTAACGTTGTTAACAACATCATTGGAAGCACAGGACTCGCAAACGAGTTGATCGAATTACGTAGGTTCTATTCACAAGCAAAAGTATTCTATTGAAGCACGCGACCCAGACTTCAGGGACTTTTCACCGGTAATTGATTTACGGCTAGTTGGAATAAGACTGAAATGGAATGCTCTATATCACTCAAAAACATCTTAGTTCCAACTAGACAAATGTGGGGGAAAAAATGGCGTTTGTTTTTGCTTGTTAGGAGTTATGTATTCCTTGTCTGTGAGACCAGACTATTTGTCAGAACTTATGAGTGCTCAAATTGCCTCTGACAGAGGGCTTGTGCAGGGTTGCATGGATATGCCATTGGCACACAAGGGTTTTCTATGTCACTGCTACCAGTGAGGCAAACCGCAATAATGTAATTACCTCAAAATCAGAGGACAAGGTCATGTTTATTAGGGTACAAGACTGAAATCACTTTTAAACATTTTGCAATGGAAAACAGAAACAAGGGTCTTATTGGACAAGTTCAGGTTTTAGTATTTTCTTCTGCTTGGTACTTAACACGGCCAAGTTGGATCACAGGTTTGTGTTTCGCAAG
>NC_143033.1:9985000-10090000 GCF_057628025.1 Oncorhynchus mykiss | reverse complement strand
GGGACCTGATCCTAGAATAGCATTCCTACTCAGAGGGCCTGGAAAGGAATAACCAGGAAAAAATGTCAGCCAAAAAAAATCTCCCCCTCACCTCTCTCCCCCTTGGTGCAGGTCTTCCCATCCTCTTCCAGGAAAAAGCCTTTCTCACACTCACACCTGTAGCTCCCTGGAGAGTTCAGACAGACCTGAGAGCACACCGTCCCGTTGTTGTTGGCACACTCATCCATGTCTAGAGAGAGAGAGAGAGAGAGAGAGAGAGAGAGAGAGAGAGAGAGAGAGAGAGAGAGAGAGAGAGAGAGAGAGAGAGAGGTGGCGAGAGGGGGTGGTGGTGAGAGAGGGGGAAAGAGAGAGAGAGAGGGGGAGAGAGAGGGGGTGGCGGCGAGAAAGAGAGTGAGGGTGGCGGCGAGATAGGGAGAGAGAAGGGTTGGTGACAGGAGAGATAGGGGGGGGGGGGGGAGTGGCGAGAGAGGGGGAAAGAAAGAGGTGGCGAGAGAGGGTAGAGAAAGAGAAACAGAGGGGGGTGGTGAAGAAAGAGGAGAAAGAAAGAGAAAACACAAAGACGGGCTTGTTCAACTTGTTGTATTCTTAATGCGGTCTATCATGAGAAGTGCCATTTGAAATAAAATGAAATGTGAGACTGCCAGTGTCCAAGCCTGTGAGAGAATGCTACTAAAATAACAACACTGAAACAAAAAAGGACTTCAAAGTGAAGTATATTATGGAATATGTAGCCGACTATGTAGCCGACTACGTAGCCGACTACGTAGCCGACTACGTAGCCGACTACGTAGCTGACTATGTAGCTGAATATTTTGTTGAAAATGTAGCTGAATATTTTGTTGAAAATGTAGCTGAATATGTAGCTGGAGAGGGTACAACACTTACTGGAGGCCATACCTGAGTAGTAGTACTTGGCCATGGTTATCTTTGCTCGGTGACTGTGTTAATACAGGGGCGTAGGACCATAGAAATATAGTTACTAGAATGTACATTCTATTTCTATGTGTGGGACCAGGTCTCACCCAGGCAGTATGGCTTCTCTCTGTTCCGGTGTCGCTCCCGGTCGTAGCGGTAACCAGGGTAACAGGTGCACACGACCCGTCCAAAGTGGTCCGTGCACTGTTGTTCACAGGGGGCGCCATCACACACGTCATAATCTGTACACACACGTCATAATCTGTACACACACATCATCTGTAGACGCACATCATAATCTGTACACACACATCATAATCTGTACACACACATCATAATCTGTACACACACATCATAATCTGTACACACACATCATAATCTGTACACACACGTCATAATCTGTACACACACATCATCTGTACACACACATCATAATCTGTACACACACATCATAATCTGTACACACACGTCATAATCTGTACACACACATCATCTGTACACATACATCATAATCTGTACACACACATCATAATCTGTACACACACATCATAATCTGTACACACACATCATCTGTACACACACATAGACGCTTCTATCAGAAACACAGCTGGGACTGGTAAAGAGATACTACTCCGTCTTACAAACACAGCTAGGACCGATTAATTGCACTATGACGGCACCTAACCTGGTCCCAGATCTGTTTGTGCTGTCCTGGCATCTCCTACGGTTGTCCTAAAACAACACAAATCAGATCTGGGACCAGGTTAGATGGCACCAGTTATGTGTGAATAGAGCGATCAAGCACAGGTCTGATTCCAGTTCCTGCTTTTAGCACACGATTTCATACGTATTACTGATGTTTATGACACAGCACTTTGAAGTGTTAGTAATTGGAGGACCAATAAAAGTTGAATAGAATTGAAGTCTCCAGTCACTGAATACTTAGTAAGACGAATGATGCCTTTCATAACAATATGATGATCACATGTTACGGTTGAAGAAAACGCTTTAACACGAATGGAGACGGCATGTGCCAATGGACTCATTGTAACAGAATATGAGGTTTAACAAAATCCAACAGTAATGAAATAACTGTACTTTAAAATCATTAAACACCTAGCATGCTTTCTTACGCTCTTTCAGAAAGGTTCAAATAACAGAAAGGTTCAAATAACAGGAAGGTTAAAATTACAGGAAGGTTAAAATAACAGGAAGGTTAAAATTACAGGAAGGTTAAAATTACAGGAAGGTTAAAATAACAGGAAGGTTAAAATAACAGGAAGGTTAAAATTACAGGAAGGTTAAAATTACAGGAAGGTTAAAATAACAGGAAGGTTAAAATAACAGGAAGGTTAAAATAACAGGAAGGTTAAAATTACAGGAAGGTTAAAATAACAGGAAGGTTCAAATAACAGGAAGGTTCAAATTACAGGAAGGTTAAAATAACAGGAAGGTTAAAATTACAGGAAGGTTAAAATAACAGGAAGGTTAAAATAACAGGAAGGTTAAAATTACAGGAAGGTTAAAATAACAGGAAGGTTAAAATTACAGGAAGGTTAAAATTACAGGAAGGTTAAAATTACAGGAAGGTTAAAATTACAGGAAGGTTAAAATAACAGGAAGGTTAAAATTACAGGAAGGTTAAAATAACAGGAAGGTTAAAATAACAAGAAGGTTAAAATAACAGCATATCAATCTAATGATTTATGGGTTAAACCAGAGACACAAACCTATGAACACCAGGGAATGGTCGCCAAAAATATCTAAGCAAACACACAAGAAAGACCAAAGAAAGACAAAAATCTGCATCCCAAATAGCACACTATTCCCTACACAGTGCAGTACTGGGCTGGTCAAAAGCAGTGTACTATGTAGGGAATAGGGTACCATAGGCCTCTGGCCAAAAGTAGTGTACTATGTAGGGAATAGGGTGCCATAGGTCTCTGGCCAAAAGTAGTGTACTATGTAGGGAATAGGGTGCCATAGGCCTCTGGCCAAAAGTAGTGTACTATGTAGGGAATAGGGTGCCATAGGTCTCTGGCCAAAAGTAGTGTACTCTGTAGGGAATAGCGTGCCATTTGGGATGCAGATTGGGAACGGTTCCATACCTTCAGGAATGCACTGGCCCAGCACAAACTTAAACCCCTCACAACATTTCTTCCTGAAAAAGATCAAGCAAAGCACACACACAAAAAAAAGAGTCAAAAGACACACCTTAAACAATTTTAAAAAGTTTTGTGACCCAGAATGTTACTTGTGGTCAAATTCAAAATGGACAGTTGAAGCTCTCGTTCTACAATTTGACATGCTCATAATGATTCCTAATGCTAAGTTGTTCTGTAGCTGTGTAGGTGACTATCTGTTATAATGTCATAACCATCTTCTCCTCAAGACTGAGCCAGACATGTGTGGATGCCAGGTATTTTACTATATACACCGGTATTGATGCGCGGACCGGTTTGAGTTTTTACTTTACCTTCAATAAGGGTATTTCAATGTTTGGTTTGTTAAGGGGAACGGAAACACTTCAAGAAGTTACGCTGAGGAAAGAGATCCGATCCACTAACCCGAAACACGTGCTTTGTAACATAGAAACGTCTATATTTTCAGTATTGTAATCTTGAACAACGCTTATTAGGAGCGGCAGGTAGCCCAGTGGTTAGAGTGTAGAGGCGGTAGGTAGCCTAGTGGTTAGTGTGTAGAGGCGGCAGGTAGTCTAGTGGTTAGAGCGTTGGACCAGTAACCGTAAAGGTTGCTAGATTGAATCCCCGAGCTGACAAGGTAAAAATCTGTCGTTTTGCCCCTGAACAAGGCAGTTAACCCCACTGTTCCCCGGTATGCAAACTTTGTAAATAAGAATTTGTTCTTAACTGACTTGCCTAGTTAAATAAAGGAAAAATGAGTAGCGCCATCTTGAATTGCCAAAGTAACAACTGATGCCAATGGGTCATCAGTAGGAGTGAGTTTCAGCGCAGAGACTAAAAGTGAATTATGTCACCGTGAGGTACCTCAACTGGACCTGAAAGATTTCTCACAATTATGACAGCTCTGTCACTGAGATCAGGTAGAATCACACCCTCACAGGACACGTACATAGATATACTGTACATACCAGACATAGGTACTAGTAAAGGGCACAGGAGCGGAGCAAATGGAATGGCATCAAACACCTGGGAACCATGGAAACCACGTGTTTGATACCATTCCACCAATTCCGCTCCAGTCATTAACATGAGCCCGTTTTCCCCAATTAAGGTGCCATCAACCTCTTGTGGTAAAGGGGCTCCTAATCCTCACCCAGTAGCTCATGTTGTCAGTGATTATTTCCCCTTTGTTCCATGCTTTTAATTTGTTTCCATTCTGACACTTCCTTTATAAGGCTACAGGCCTAGTGGAATGTATTAGGTTATAGGCCTAGGGTAATGTATTAGGTTATAGGCCTAGTGGAATGTATTAGGTTATAGGCCTAGTGGAATGTATTAGGCTATAGGCCTAGTGGAATGTATTAGGTTATAGGCCTAGTGGAATGTATTAGGTTATAGGCCTAGTGGAATGTATTAGGTTATAGGCCTAGTGGAATGTATTCAGTTATAGGCCTAGTGGAATGTATTAGGTTATAGGCCTAGGGTAATGTATTAGGTTATAGGCCTAGTGGAATGTATTAGGTTATAGGCCTAGTGGAATGTATTAGGTTATAGGCCTAGTGGAATGTATTAGGTTATAGGCCTAGTGGAATGTATTAGGTTATAGGCCTAGTGGAATGTATTAGGTTATAGGCCTAGGGTAATGTATTAGGTTATAGGCCTAGGGTAATGTATTAGGTTATAGGCCTAGTGGAATGTATTAGGTTATAGGCCTAGTGGAATGTATTAGGTTATAGGCCTAGGGTAATGTATTAGGTTATAGGCCTAGTGGAATGTATTAGGTTATAGGCCTAGTGGAATGTATTCAGTTATAGGCCTAGTGGAATGTATTAGGTTATAGGGTAATGTATTAGGTTATAGGCCTAGTGGAATGTATTAGGTTATAGGCCTAGTGGAATGTATTAGGTTATAGGGTAATGTATTAGGTTATAGGCCTAGTGGAATGTATTAGGTTATAGGGTAATGTATTAGGTTATAGGCCTAGTGGAATGTATTAGGTTATAGGCCTAGTGGAATGTATTAGGTTATAGGCCTAGTGGAATGTATTAGGCTATAGGCCTAGTGGAATGTATTAGGTTATAGGGTAATGTATTAGGTTATAGGCCTAGTGGAATGTATTAGGTTATAGGCCTAGTGGAATGTATTAGGTTATAGGCCTAGTGGAATGTATTAGGCTATAGGCCTAGTGGAATGTATTAGGTTATAGGGTAATGTATTAGGTTATAGGCCTAGTGGAATGTATTAGGTTATAGGGTAATGTATTAGGTTATAGGCCTAGTGGAATGTATTAGGTTATAGGGTAATGTATTAGGTTATAGGCCTAGTGGAATGTATTAGGTTATAGGGTAATGTATTAGGTTATAGGCCTAGTGGAATGTATTAGGTTATAGGGTAATGTATTAGGTTATAGGCCTAGTGGAATGTATTAGGTTATAGGGTAATGTATTAGGTTATAGGCCTAGTGGAATGTAGTAGGTTATAGGCCTAGTGGAATGTATTCAGTTATAGGCCTAGTGGAATGTATTAGGTTATAGGCCTAGTGGAATGTATTAGGTTATAGGGTAATGTATTAGGTTATAGGCCTAGTGGAATGTATTAGGTTATAGGGTAATGTATTAGGTTATAGGCCTAGTGGAATGTATTAGGTTATAGGGTAATGTATTAGGTTATAGGCCTAGTGGAATGTATTAGGTTATAGGGTAATGTATTAGGTTATAGGCCTAGTGGAATGTATTAGGTTATAGGGTAATGTATTAGGTTATAGGCCTAGTGGAATGTAGTAGATTATAGGGTAATGTATTAGGCTACAGGCCTAGTGGAATGTATTAGGTTATAGGCCTAGGGTAATGTATTAGGCTATAGGCCTAGTGGAATGTATTAGGTTATAGGCCTTGTGGAATGTATTAGGTTATAGGCCTAGGGTAATGTATTAGGCTATAGGCCTAGTGGAATGTATTAGGTTATAGGCCTAGGGTAATGTATTAGGCTATAGGCCTAGGGTAATGTATTAGGTTATAGGCCTAGTGGAATGTATTCGGTTATAGGCCTAGTGGAATGTATTAGGTTATAGGCCTAGTGGAATGTATTAGGTTATAGGCCTAGTGGAATGTATTAGGTTATAGGCCTAGGGTAATGTATTAGGCTATAGGCCTAGTGGAATGTATTAGGTTATAGGCCTAGGGTAATGTATTAGGTTATAGGCCTAGTGGAATGTATTAGGTTATAGGCCTAGGGTAATGTATTAGGTTATAGGCCTAGTGGAATATATTAGGCTACAGGCCTAGTGGAATGTAGTAGGTTATAGGCCTAGTGGAATGTATTAGGTTATAGGCCTAGTGGAATGTATTAGGTTACAGGCCTAGTGGAATGTATTAGGCTATAGGCCTAGTGGAATGTATTAGGCTATAGGCCTAGTGGAATGTATTAGGCTATAGGCCTATATGTTTGTACAAAACGAATAATATTGCCCTCAGAACAGCCTCAATTCGTTGGGGCATGGACTTTACAAGGTGTCGAAAGCGTTCCACAGGGATGCTGGCCCATGTTGACTCCAATGCTTCCTACAGTTGTGCCAAGTTGGCTGGATGTTCTTTGGGTGGAGGACGATTCTTGATACACAAGGGAAACTGTTGAGTGTTTAAAACCCGGCAGTGTTGCAGTTCTTGACACGCTCAAACTGGTGTGCCTGGCACCTCCTACCATTACCCCGTTCAAAAGCACTTAAATATTTTGTCTTGCCCATTCAACATCTGAATGGCACACAAACACAATCCATGTCTCAATTGTCTCAAGGCTTACAAAAAAATATTTCTTTAACCTGTCTCCTCCCCTTCATCTACACTGATTGAAGGGGATTTAACAAGTGACATCAATATCAAATCAAAGTTTATTTGTCACGTGCGCCGAATACAACAGGTAGACCTTACAGTGAAATGCTTACTTACAGGCTCTAACCAATAGTGCAATAAAGGTAGTAGGTGAACAATAGGTAGGTAAAGAAATAAAACAACAGTAAAAAGACAGGCTATATACAGTAGCGAGGCCATAAAAGTAGTGAGGCTACATACAGACACCGGTTAGTCAGGCTGATTGAGGTAGTATGTACATGTAGATATGGTTAAAGTGACTATGCATATATGATGAACAGAGAGTAGCAGTAGCGTAAAAGAGGGGTTGGCGGGTGGAGGGACACAATGCAGATAGCCCGGTTAGCCAATGTTGGTTGGTCGGGCCATTTGAGGTAGTATGTACATGAATGTATAGTTAAGGGATCATACATTTCACCTGGATTCACCTGGTCAGTCTACGTCATGGAAAGAACAGGTGTTGCTCAGGTTTTGTACACTCATTGTATATGTTTAATATACTATCCAGATAAGAAAGAGTATGATCACAGAACGTTCCATGGAATTCCAGGAAATTACCACCAGTCACTAAAATGGCTATAACTCATTCACAGTAAAAAGGTTTTTGCTATTCTGATTTCAGATGATCAACCCTTAAAAAGGAAGAGTCAATATGCTCAATGACATGTTTCTCTTCATTATGAAGTTGTGTAAATGACAGTTGTTTTGAGGAAAAAAGCCAATAAAATATACACATTTTCAGAGGTGATTTTGACTGATTACCATTTGATTGATGTGGTACTATTGCATTGATGTGGTACTTGAAAGGGCTGTTTGAAAGGGCTGTTTCTCTGTTTCTCAGTTTCTTATTATTGGGTACAATGCTATAAGCTTTGCACACCTTCTCCCCTTCTTCTATGCAGATCCTCTCAAGTTCTGTCAGGTTGGATGGGGAGCGTTGCTGCACAGCTATTTCCAGGTCTCTCCAGAGAAGTTCGATCGGGTTCAAGTTCGGGCTCTGGCTGGGTCACTGAAGGACATTCAGAGACTCATCTTGAAGCCACTCCTGCGTTGTCTTGGCTGTGTGCTTGGGGTTGTTGTCCTGTTGGAATGTGAACCCAGCCTGAGGTCCTGAGGGCTCTGGAGCAAGTTTTCATCAAATATCTCTCTGTACATCTTTCCCTTGATCCTGACTAGTCTCCCAGTTCCTGCACCTGAAAAACATCCCCACAGCATGATGCTGCCACCACCAAGCTTCACCGTAGGGATGATGCCAGGATTCCTCCAGACATGACGCTTGGCATTCAGGCCGAAGACTTCAATCTTGGTTTCAGCAGACCAGAGAATCTTGTTTCTCATGGTCTGAGAGTACTTTATGTGCCTTTTGGCAAACTAAGTGGGCTGTCATGTGCTTTTACTGAGGAGTGGCTTCTGTCTGGCAACTCTACCATAAAGACCTGATTGGTGGTGCAGAGAAGGGTTGTCCTTCTGGAATGTTCTCCCATCTCCACAGAGGAACTCTGGAGCGCTGTCAGAGTGACCATTGGTTCTTAGACATCTCCCTGACCAAGGCTCTTCTCCCCCGATTGCTCAGTTTGGCTGGGTGCCAGCTCTAGGAAGCTCTAGTCCAGGTCTAGTCTCCATTTCAGAATGATGGAGGCCACTGTGTTCTTGGGGCCGAGCAGTTGCCTTACCAGGTAGTAACCATGCTCTCGATGATGCAGCTGTAGAACCTTTTGAGGATCTGAGGACCGATGCCAAAGCTTTTCAGTCTCCTGAGGGGGAATAGGTTTTGTCGTGCCCTCTTCACGGCTGTCTCGGTGTACTTGGACCATGTTAGTTTGTTGGTGATGTGGACACCAAGGAACTTGAAGCTCTCAACCTGCCCCACTGCAGCCCCATCGATGAGAATGAGGACGTGCTCGGTCCTTTTTTTTCCTGTATTCCACAATCATCTCCTTTGTCTTGATCACGTTTAGGGAGAGCATGTTATCCTGGCACCACACGGACAGGTCTCTGACCTCCTCCCTATAGGCTGTCTCGTCGTTGTAGTGATTAGGCCTTCCTTTTGTTGTCCAGGTGAGAAAGGGCAGTGTGGAGTGCAACAGAGATTGTATCATCTATGGATATGTTGGGTGGTATGCAAATTGGAGTGGGTCTAGGGTTTCTGGGATAATGGTGTTTATGTGAGCCATGATCAGCCTTTCAAAGCACTTCATGGCTACAGATGTGAGTGCTGCGGGTCGGTAGTCATTTAGGCAGGTTACCTTACTGTTCTCAGGCACATGGACTATGGTGGTCTGCTTAAAACATGTTGGTGTTACAGTCTGGCCCTGCGGCCTTGTGAATGTTGACCTGTTTACACGTTTTACGCACATCGGCTGCGGAGAGCGTGATCAGAGTCTTCCGGAACAGCTGGTGCTCTCATGCACGTTTCAGTGATATTTGCTTCAAAGCGAGCATAGAAGTAGTTTAGCTCGTCTGGTAGGCTTGTTTCACTGGGCAGCTCTTGGCTGAGCTTCCCTTTGTAGTTGGTAATGGTTTGTAAGCCCTGCCACTTCTGACGAGCGTAAGAGCTGGTGTAGTACGATTCGATCTTAGTCCTGTATTGACGCTTTGCCTGTTTGATGGTTCGTAGCAGGATTTCTTATAAGCTTCCGGGTTAGAGTCCCTCTCCTTGAAAGCGGCAGCTCTAGCCTTTAGCTCAGTGGAGATGATGCCTGTAATCCATGCCATCTGGTTGGGGTATGTACGTACGGTGACTGTGGGGACGACGTCATCGATGCACTTATTGATTCCTTGTAAATTCCTTATATTAAGCAAAGCAGGCAGCAACATTTTCTTGTTTTTAAAATGTACGTATAGCCAGACATTATTTACAAAAGATGCATGTGTTTATTGAGTCTGCCAGACCAGAGGCAGTAGGCACGTGTTCCATGTGTTCTCTTGATAAGTGCGTGAATGTCAAGGAAGATGTATGGAGAAAAACCTACAATATTTTCTATAGGAATGTAGTGAAGTAAAAGTAAAAGTATGCCTAAATATAAATTGTAAAGTAAAGTACAGATACCCCAAAATACTAATCATTACACCACTGGGCAGAGGCCATGGTCTATGGTCTCAGTAAATTCAGGAATTCCAAAACTCTCCCACTGATGATGCAACAATGCATGTGATATGCATCTCCGGCACGTGTAATGTACATTTTTAAAGTTGATTGAGTTTGCTACTTGAGTCATTTTCCTCTCTCTCCTCCTGTTGCATGATACTTCCCTTACCAAGCCCTGCCCTCTGTCACTCAAGGAGAGCACTTAGTTGGTCGACCATGGAGTAATGAGAGCACTTAGTTGCCCCGACCATGGAGTAATGAGAGCACTTAGTTGCCCCGACCATGGAGTAATGAGAGCACTTTGTTGCCCCGACCATGGAGTAATGAGAGCACTTTGTTGCCCCGACCATGGAGTAATGAGAGCACTTAGTTGCCCCGACCATGGAGTAATGAGAGCACTTTGTTGCCCCGATCATGGAGTAATGAGAGCACTTTGTTGCCCCGACCATGGAGTAATGAGAGCACTTTTTTGCCCCGATCATGGAAGTAATGAGAGCACTTTGTTGCCCCGACCATGGAGTAATGAGAGCACTTTGTTGCCTCGACCATGGAGTAATGAGAGCACTTTGTTGCCTCGACCATGGAGTAATGAGAGCACTTTGTTGCCCCGACCATGGAGTAATGAGAGCACTTTGTTGCCTCGACCATGGAGTAATGAGAGCACTTTGTTTCCTCGACCATGGAGTAATGAGAGCACTTAGTTGCCCCGACCATGGAGTAATGAGAGCACTTTGTTGCCTCGACCATGGAGTAATGAGAGCACTTAGTTGCCCCGACCATGGAGTAATGAGAGCACTTTGTTGCCCCGACCATGGAGTAATGAGAGCACTTTGTTGCCCCGACCATGGAGTAATGAGAGCACTTCACTTGCTGTTCACTCTGCTGTCTGCATGGTCAGACAGTGCTGTTTAATTACACTATTCATTTGTGTATCTTACGGTTTGCAAATTACAGTCTGAAATTTGGTATTTTCTAAGCAAGATGTGGCTAAAATAAATTGTGGTAGTTGCTAATGCTAATAGCTAGTTAGCTGGCTAGCTAGCTTTCTAAATGTACTATCGTAGCTAGCTAATACAGCCTGGGTGTCACGCCCTGGTCTTAGTATTTAGTATTTAGTGTTTTCTTTATTATTTTGGTCAGGCCAGGGTGTGACATGGGTGATTTATGTGTCTTGTCTAGGGGTTTATTAGATTAATGGGGTTGTGTGTAGTATAGTAGTCTAGGAAAGTCTATGGTTGCCTGGAGTGGTTCTCAATCAGAGGCAGGTGTTTATCGTTGTCTCTGATTGGGAACCATATTTAGGCAGCCATATTCTTTGAGTGTTTTGTGGGTGATTGTTCCTGTCTCTGTGTTTGTTGCACCAGATAGGGCTGTTTCGGTTTTTCACGGTTCTTGTTAAATATATTGTATCACGTTATCATCTTTATTAAAGATGTTTATAAATAACCACGCTGCGTTTTGGTCCGCCTCTATTTCACCAGAAAAAAAACCAGTGCTAGTGTAGGCTTAGATACGTATGTTATTTGTGCAACGGTATCTTACGAAATCAGAGATGAGAATGGAGAAATCTCCCTTGAAATCATGTGAAATTTGCAACTCCAGATTCTTGAATTACTCATAAAGCATATTTAGAACTTTTATTATTCAAAAACATAAAACACTGTCAAATAACGTCATACTGCCAAAAAGGCAGATGTCTGTGCTTTCTCTGGCCTGTTGTGGAGCGCTAGGCTCAGATCAGAGTGAGTAGCCTATTGAATTACAGTCAGTCTACTGCCACTCCCGATAGAGGGCCGCAGCTGGCATAGTGAATACTTTGACCCTCAAATCCTCCACTTTACACAGTTGTAACTGATTCACCACAACACAAAAAAGAGATTTGTGAGTTCCTGGAAGATTATTGAATTGAAGTATAAATATTACTGTAGAATACAATGTAGAAACGGTATTAAACATTGCAGATTGTTTTAGATATTAAGATGAGGTTTGGGGTTCTATCTTCTAATATCCTTTAAAACCATATGAGCCACTCCCATAGCACCTCATCACATTGACCTAGCAGAAAGCCTAAGATACCTAACACCAACGTGATGCTGAGGCTGAGGACAGTGAACTATAATGAAATGGTGGACGGGAGGTAGGAAGTATTTTTAGAGACAATGTTCTCCCATTTCCTCCTCCTCTCCCACAAGGAGTTAATACCAACACAGATCTGCTACAGAGGCCTTGCTATGGTGACCTGCTGTATCTCACACTGTCACGGCTCAAATCTAAGCAACAACACAAATGGGGTTCGGCATAGAATGCACTATTACATGTTATCAGCATGTGTTATGTGCTATAGGCCAGCCTGGCAAAATGAAAAAGACGTTTGCTATTTTACGTACATTTTTGCACCTCCATTAAGGGTGATATGTTACATTTTGATACAAATGGAATAATGGTCTGGTTACTTAAGACTGAAACTAAAGTGTGGAGGTTGGTCGGGGAGGATGGTTGGACGTATATACCACAACCGTCTAGAAATCCAAAGGTTGCGTGTTTGAGTTGCGTCGGGGGATTTGATTTTTATTTGGATCTCTTTTAGTCCTCATTTGGACTAAATCTTTCAACAGTCCTTAAACATTCAAATACAATTTATAATACGAACACATTTTCACGTATAACACACGGTTACTAACAGACATAATACACGATCCTCTAGATAAATCAGCTCCCAGGGTACAGCAGCCAAATCATTTTGAAATAGCTCATGATTAAATGTTTGAAAATTTCTCTTGACCACAATCCTAGGGGGTTTCTTTGGAACCTTGGTGTTCATGGTTATGGTCACAATATTATATTGACCCGATAAATACTCTAACAGTCTAAAAACCATAGCCCAGCACAACGTTCCTCTGTATTATATTTAAATGGTTTTGAAGTATTGTTTAAATATATATATTGAAAGGTTTCTGGTTTGCTCAGTTAAATTATTCCATTTCTTTATTGCTCTAAATCGAAATGTTACTTTGCCTATTTCTCTTTTCTGTCTGGATAACACACAGATGGTGGACAATCTATTCCTAGTATTTACTGAATGTCTGTCTCTTACCAACTGAATACCGTTGTGAATAGAGTTTGGCCATTTGAAATGGTGTATATTATGAAATATTTTTTTAAAAATTATCTTGTTGATTGATGACCAACCAAGAGCATTGCGCATGTCTACAACAGAATAACCATATCTCCACCTTAAAGCAATCCTTGCTGCTTTGTTCTGTGCAATCTGCTTCCTCCTAATTTCACTTGCTGATGCATTTCCACAGACCACAGGAAAGTAGTTCACCTGATTCTCAATTAACGCTTGTGTTATTTGCTTAAGAATGTTTCCTGATAAATATTTAGCTATCCTTCTGATTATGCATGCTGTTTTAATATTTTGTTTTTACATAGATTAGCTATTTGAGATGACTATGATAAGCAGGTGTCTAGCTGCACTCCTAGTAGTTTGGTTTCTGCCACTTCCTCAATTTGTACTCCCCCATACTTCATTGTATTCCCATGCTGTGTTGGCCTTTTCCTGGTGGAACAGACCAACATAACTTTGGGTTTCTTGGTGTTTAAAACAAATTTGTTCCGGCAAACCCACTCCCTGATATTCTCCAAATCTCCTTGTAAAGCTTGCTGTACCTGTTGAACCGATTGTCTTGCTGTATAAATTATAGTATCATCTGTAAATATAGTAGCTTGAGTTTCAGCTAAGTCATAAGGAAGGTTGCTGGTATTGATTAAATAAATAAGTGGCCCAAGGCAGCTGCCCTGCGGTATGCCACAGTTTAAAGCATGAGGGGAAGAAAATGAACCATTGATATAGGTGGACTGTTTCCTGTCAATTAGCAGTCATATCTACCTCCTTAAAACCATAATGCATTAATTTTGTGAAAATTATTTCATGATCCACTAAATCAAATGCTGCACTAAAATCTAAGAATAGTACACCCACAAACCTGCCATTATCCATAGCATTGAGCCCCTGGTCAGTCATGTCAACCAATGCAGTGGTAGTGGAATGTTTTTTGCGATAAGCATGCTGATTGGCTGTAATCAGATCATTCTTTTCCATGTACTCCCATATTTGTTTACTCACAATACCCTCCAATATCTTACTGAGTGAAGGGAGTAGACTAATTGGTCGACTATTGGCAGGAGTAATGGGTTCTTTGCAGTCTTTCGGAATAGGACACAGTTTCGCATGCTTCCATACATTTGCAAACATCCCCTTTTCAAGTGACCAATTAAATATGTATTTCAGTGGAACTGCAATCTGGGGAGCAGCACAGCGAAGTAAAACATTATCCATAAGACCATAACCTGTAGATTTACCATCAGGTAATGACTTCAATAGGTTTAACACCTCCTCCACGGACACCGTTTGTAGACTAAAAGAGCAGGTCTTGTTGCTCATAATATGATCATCAATCCATTGGACAATAGCTTGTCTGGAAGAATGTGTGTTTACATTATTGCTAAGTAAACAACATTTTCTTTGTAAAAAAAACTGCAAAAATATTGGCAATATCAGCTGGTTTTGTTATTGTTGTTATTGTCAACCTCCACACTAGATGGGCATGATGAGATAGATGTACCAAGTAGGCCCTTAACTGTATTCCATACCTTTTTAGAATCATTTTTACAATCAATAAAAGCATTGTTGTAAAATAACGTTTTTTTCTTACGATTCAATTTAACTGCATAATTACGTAATGTTCTATAATTCTGTTAATCAATTACTAGTTCAGATTTGGCTGCTAAGACTTTTGCCATATTTCTTTGAGAAAAAGCCTCACCCAGTTCATCATCAATCCATGGAGATGGACGAGCCCCAACTGTTCTCTTTCTTATAGGGGCATGATAGTCCATTACCTCAGTGAGCAAATCAATAAAACATTCTGTAGCGGGATTTAAATCATCCTCTAGATAAATCAGCTCCCAGGGTACAGCAGCCAAATCATTTTCAAATAGCTCATGATTAAATGTTTGAAAATTTCTCTTGACCACAATCCTAGGGGGTTTCTTTGGAACCTTGGTGTTCATGGTTATGGTCACAATATTATGGTCTGTCCAGCCCACTGGCATTGATCTGGCTTTTAAGCATTGTAATGGTATATTACAGAAGATAAGATCAATGCACGTGTCTGAACGATGACCCAACTTAGTTGATGATCTAGTAGTATCATTAATAATTTGTTTCAAACCACAGTTCTAGGGCATATCTAATCAATTTAGCTTTATTTGAATTATTATGATGCTTCCAATTTATATTAAAGTTCACAAAAGATAAATACATATCTGTTGCTATCTGTGGCCTGGTCAAACCCAGTGCATAAGTCATCCAGATAGGACACCTTAGAGCTAGGAGGTCTATACACACGTCCAACCAATATGGGTGCCTGGTGAGGCAGATGTACTTGAGCCCATAGTTCCTCTATTTGACATACATTAAGGTCATACCTCCTCTTTAAAGGTATATGATTCTGAATGTACAGTCCTACACCCCTACCATTCCTATCTCTTCTAAGTAGACTATATCTATGATTCCTGTCTCTTCTAAGTAGACTATATCTATGATTCCTATCTCTTCTAAGTAGACTATATCTATGATTCCTGTCCCTTCTAAGTAGACTATATCTATGATTCCTGTCCCTTCTAAGTAGACTATATCTATGATTCCTGTCTCTTCTAAGTAGACTATATCTATGATTCCTATCTCTTCTAAGTAGACTATATCTATGATTCCTATCTCTTCTAAGTAGACTATATCTATGATTCCTGTCTCTTCTAAGTAGACTAAATCTATGATTCCTGTCTCTTCTATGTAGACTATATCTATGATTCCTATCTCTTCTAAGTAGACTATATCTATGATTCCTGTCCCTTCTAAGTAGACTATATCTATGATTCATGTCTCTTCTAAGTAGACTATATCTATGATTCCTGTCTCTTCTAAGTAGACTATATCTATGATTCCTGTATTTTCTAAGTATACTATATCTATGATTCCTGTCCCTTCTAAGTAGACTATATCTATGATTCCTGTCTCTTCTAAGTAGACTATATCTATGAATCCTGACCCTTCTAAGTAGACTATACTATATCTATGATTCCTTTCCCTTCTAAGTAGACTATATCTATGATTCCTGTCTCTTCTAAGTAGACTATATCTATGATTCCTGTCCCTTCTAAGTAGACTATATCTATGATTCCTGTCTCTTCTAAGTAGACTATATCTATGATTCCTGTCTCTTCTAAGTAGACTATATCTATGATTCCTGTCCCTTCTAAGTAGACTATATCTATGATTCCTTTCCCTTCTCAGTAAACTATAGCCTTGAATGTTCATTTGCCCATAATTTACTGATGCATCTAAATGCGTTTCGGTCAAAGGCAAAAATAGGACTATTATTTATGTTGACCAAGTTAAAAAGCTCATGTATTTTTTTAGGAAGGCTACGTACATACAGTGGGGCAAAAAAGTATTTAGTCAGCCACCAATTGTGCAAGTTCTCCCACTTAAAAAGTTGAGAGAGGTCTGTAATTTTCATCATAGGTACACTTCAACTATGACAGACAAAATGAGAAAAAAAATCCAGAAAATCATATTGTAGGATTTTTTATGTGATCATTCATTCCAAAATCAGTGTTTCTGAGTTCTCTGCCCCTGCTCTTCGGCATTTCTTTCTGTTTAAGTTTGTCAAAACATTGCCCGTGGCCTATTCCCAGAGGCCTTACCTATTCCATGGACTCTGGAGAAAGTGACATTACGCACGACATCAGTGGGCAGTTTCAGTTGAGTTGACATAATGTCTCAGACAGTGTCCTCACAGCCTCTGCGGTTGTCATTCTCCGGTATCCCTGAGAATATTAGATTGTCCCGCATTGATCGACACTGTACATAGAGCAAGGTTTCTTTAAGTTGTTTGTTCTCCCTTTGCACCACCTCCACCTTGCTATGAATAGAGTCTACAGAACCTTTCAGCTCTGTGTTCTCTTTCCTTCGATCATCAATCTGACGTTGGCGGAATACTGGACTGGCACATAATGCATTGATGTCCTCTCGTAATATGTCCAAGATATCAAGTTGGATAAGCCTTACATTGATGGATTCTTAACAAGTCAACATCCATTTCAGTAAACCTCTCCCCACTCTCCACGCGCGCCCTCTTGCTTGGGGATGGTTGGGGATGGTTTGGTGCCACCGTTGATACCTATTGGCCAACCTGAGTTTGGTTTGTTTTGTTGATTGGTTTGGTTGTCCTTAACAGTGCTTGAATCCTCCGAAACCAGCGACAAGTGTCTCTCGTCAATGAAACGTTGAAGCTCTTCAATGGATTCTGAATCATCCAGCGTGTTTGCAGGCAGAGTAAAACAAAAAGAACAGAAACAACGTTAACTTAGCTAGCGTCTAGTCAGTGTATGCGAAAAAAAAATCACGCAATGTGACAATGTGTTGTGTATCTGTTGCAGTTTCACTACAGTTAACTCTAATGAACTTATCCTCTGCAGCAGAGGTAACTCTGGGTCTTCCTTTCCTGTGGCGGTCCTCATGAGTGCTGTAGCATTTCATCTAACCCCTTTCTAAACCTTAACCTAATTACCCTAACCTTTTACCTAAATTCTCCTAACCTTTGTCGTCAGTTCTCCTAACCGGCAACATAAATTCTCCTAACCTTTGTCATTACGGAGCAACAAGCAGCCTAGTCTCAGAGAAAGACGTCCTTTAAGAGGTACAGTATGATACAATACATCGTCAGATTTGTATGATATTGTACGAAAAGACTCCATATCATAGTAAATGAAGATATTCAAAATGTACCTCCCAAATGCTACGAATAGTAGTCATAATGTTTTACTCCCAAATTTACTATGGGCTTTAATCCCTACATTATCTGCATTGTTTTCATGTTGGAAGCATGTATTTGCCCTCATGATGATCACACTATTATCTGTGGCCTTTAAGTGTAGTGTTACCAATAATCTTGTCTCCTTTCTCTCAGAAGGAGACAAGATGATCTATTCTATGTGCGCCATGAAGTCAAACAGTCATGCTCGCTTGTGTTCAATACCTTCACAGTTCAGTGACGCTAAATGCTTAATATAGCCTGCAAACACACTTCAGATGTTTCTAGGTTTTCATTCAGGTGTGGTGGTGAGGCTACAGAGCAGTAGGTTGTTTCAGTATCCAAGCCTTCTTCGACCTCCAACACACACTCACAGGCAGCCAGGCATGTGTTTCCAATGTTAAACTCTACATAACAAATTGTGGGATCTCCCTTGCCTATACCCATTTCTTGTGTGATTTAAATGGTCCATGCAATGTAAAAACGCTTGAAAGACTGTGTGCCATTTGCACTGAAAACAAATCAACAGAAATCATGTTGATACGAAGCATGCAACTGTACCACAATGTTGTAACATGCATACAGTTACTATGTGTTCTACTGTTGGTGACTGTTTTCCCCTAGTCATAATAATATTTTGCCCTAGCATATTGGACCGTTTGTCAACACAGGCTGAATTAGTTAGTAGATTTCCGGAGACATGAGTTGGGTTAGATTCATGGAGACAGATCAGGGCTAAGAACCGCTCTCACGTCCCTTCCCCCCCCCAGTGGTTTGAACCTGCAACAATCTGATTATAAGTCTCTCTCTGCTCCACCACACAGTCGCACTGTGACTAAACCTGATTTAGTGGCTCAACAGATGACTTCTTGGGATGCAGGAGCTACAGGGCTATGTCCCAAATGTCAGCCCCCGTATTCTCCCACATAGTGCACCTTATGGGCCCTGGTCAAAAGTAATGTAGCACTTAGGAAACAGGGTGCCATTTTGGAAGCGGCTGTTGAGGTGGAGTCCACTTAGACTAGGAGAGAACTCTCGTGGAGACCTTAAATCTCAGCCAAGGACGAGGCGTTGATGATGTTGATCATGGTCTCGTCATGCCTCACAGACCCTTTGGTTACACATGTATGACCATAAAAACACACATACAGACAAGCATGTGAGCACACTACAACATTGCTTTTTTCCCAGTATTGCAGAAAGGTTATATTTTGCCTCAGTAGTAATGTCCTGGTGATGGTGTACTGAGAGAGCCTGGGTCCCAAATGGCACCCTATTCCCTACATAGTGCACTTCTTTTAATGGTCTACAGTAGTACACTATAGGGAATAGGGAGCCATTTGGGATACCGTCTGAGAGAGTTGAACTGAGTCTCCAATGACCTACTATTTCGTCTCATAATAATAACATCCTCAAGAGGATAGAATGAATTTATAGAAAATAGTGAGCTTAGGAAAATAACCATGCGGTTTAATGTCCACAAGAAAATAAAGACATCCCGATAGTTAGCTGACAGAGCATCCCATGTTTCTAAAAAACAGATACGATCTCTTTCTGAAGAAACATATGCACAAAAAGCATTTAAAATATGTTTTTATTAGTTAGTTTCAGCACAATAGTACCTGAACCCAACCTTCTAAAATTACAGACTGTGGCTTTAAGTTTATATAAAAAAACTAAAAAAGTTGTCATGTTTTACTGTAACTAAGCTCACATATTCAAACCCAATAGCATTATTTACTACCTTTTAATAAAACTGTGAGGTCATCGCAGGCGGGCTGGCCCATCCATTTTCAATGAAGCCTAGGCGGGCTGGCCTATCCATTTTCAATGAAGCCTAGGCGGGCTGGCCTATCCATTTTCAATGAAGCTTAGGCGGGCTCGTGAAGGCAGCTAACTTTTTTATTTTATTTGACCTTTATTTAACTAGGCAAGTCAGTTAAGAACAAATTCTTATTTTACAGCCTAGGAACAGTGGGTTAACCGCCTGTTCAGGGGCAGAACAACAGATTTGTACCTTGTCAGCTTGGGGGTTTGAACTTGAAACCTTGCGCTTACTAGTCCAACGCTCTGACCTCTAGGCTACCCTGCCACACCCAGATGAGAAATCTGAGGATGAGAAATCTGCACTAGTTTTCAAGAGTTACTCCAAAAATCTAATATAATGCTCATCTTTATACAAAATATTTGGATTGAAAACGAACAAATTACCCTCCTTCTGTACGTCTATAACTGCATAGCAGACACACTAGCAACCTGGCATAAAGAAATGCATGTCGGTATCGTACCATGTTACATATCTCTCCCCCTCTGGAGTTTGGCCTAGGCTTCTCTTTCTTAAGCTAAACCACATCAGTCAATGGCTTCATTTATAAGTGCATCGATGACGTCGTACCCACAGTGACCGTACGTAATACCCCAACCAGAAGCCATGGATTACAGGCAACATCTGCACTGAGCTAAAGGGAGGAGCTGCCGCTAACAAGGAGCGGGACTCTAACCCGGAAGCTTATAAGAAATCCCGCTATGCTCTCTGACGAACCATCAACATGTAAAGCATCAATACAGGACTAAGATCGAATCCTACTACACCGGCTTTTACGCTCGTCGGACGTGGCAGGGCTTGCAAACCATTACAGACTACAAAGGGAAGCACAGCTGAGAGCTGCCCAGTGACACGAGTCTACCAAATGAGCTAATCTACTTCTATGCTCGCTTCGAGGCAAAAAACGCTGAAACATGCATGAGAGCACCAGCTGTTCCGGAAGACTGTGTAATCACGCTCTCCGCAGCCAATGTGAGTAAGACCTTTAAACAGGTCAACATTCACAAGGTCGCAGGGCCAGACGGATAACCAGGACATGTAATGTGAGCATGCACTGACCAACTGGCTAGTGTCTTCACTGACATTTTCAACCTCTCCCTGTCCGAGTCTGTAATACCAAAATGTTTTAAGTAGACCACCATAGCCCCTGTGCCCAAGAACAGTAAGGTAACCTGCCTAAATGACTACCGACCCGTAGCACTCTCGTCTGTAGCCATGAAGTGCTTTGAAAGGCTGGTCATGGCTCACATCAACACTATTATCACAGTAACCCTAGACCCACTCCAATTTGCATACCGCCCTAACAGATCCACAGATGATGCAATCTCTATTGCACTCACAATGCCCTTTCTCACCTGTACAAAATTAACACAAATGTGAGAATACTATTCATTGACTACAGCTCAGCGTTCAACACCATAGTGCCCTCAAAGATAGTGCCCTCATCAATAGTGCCCTCATCAATAAGCTAAGGTCCCTGGGACTAAACACCTTTTAACTGCCTTGTTGGTTAGGGACTCATAAGTAAGCATTTCACTGTAGGGTCCACACCTGCTGTATTCGGCGCATGTGAATCATAACATTTGATTTGATGTATGCAGTACCAGTCAAAAGTTTGGACACACCTACTCATTCAAGGGTTTTTCTTTATTTTGACTATTTCCTAAAAATAGCCTTTACAGAGCCTAGAGGTGTGTTTTGGGTCATTGTCATGTTGAAAAACAAATGATAGTCCCACTAAGTGCAAACCAGATGGGATGGCGCATTGCTGCAGAATGCTGTGGTAGCCATGCTGGTTAAGAGTCCCTGGAATTGTAAATAAATCATAACAGTGTCACCAGCAAAGCACCCCCACATCACCACACCTCCTCCACCAAGCTTCACGGTGGGAACCACACATGCAGAGATCATACGTTCACCTACCCTGCGACTCATCAGACCAAAGGACAGATTCCCACCGTTCTATTGCTCGTGATTCTTGGCCCCAGCAAGTCTCTTCTTATTATTGGTGTCCTTTAGTAGTGGTTTCTTTGCAGCAATTTGACCATGAAGGCCTGATTCATACAGTCTCCTCTGAACAGTTGATGTTGAGATGTGTCTGTTACTTCAACTCTGTGGTGCAATTGGAGGTACAGTTAATTGCCTATTTCTGAGGCTGGTATCTCTAATGAACTTATCCTCTGTAGCAGAGGTAACTCTGGGTCTTCCTTTCCTGTGGCAGTCCTCATGAGACCCAGCTTCATCATAGCGCTTGATGGTTTTTGTGACTGCACTTGAAGAAACCTTCAAAGTTATTGAAATGTTCCATATTGACTGACCTTCATGTCTTAAAGTAATGATGGACTGTCGTTTCTCTTTGCTTATTTGAGCTGTTCTTGCCATAATATGGAGTTGATATTTTACCAAATAGGGCTGTCTTCTGTATACCACCACTACAGTACTTTGTCACAACACAACTGATTGCCTTTTAAATTGAACACGATGGAGTGCTTTTGAAATGACTTGCCGTGAGAGGTGATGAGAGCCCATCTCTGCTCCAGCAACTGTCTGAGACTCAGTCAGTCAATACTTTGCATTGATTAATGTATTGATTAAATCTAAAAGTGAGTTCATAATACCACACCTCACCGCTGTGCTGTTTGTTTAATGAGCTTCTTAAGCAGTTGATCCCATACTGCTCTCCAAGGGGAGTGACTGCTCTCCAAGGGGATTAGATTCACTCACAGCCAAATACATGAATCCTTACAGGACGTTTACATTGGAGGTCTTTATCTTTCAACGTATTTACTGTTGAAACCCAAAAAACTACACCTCTGTATTTAAAAGGTCAAATGCAGCCATTTTTTCCCTTCTCAAAAATCAAATTATTTCTGGGTAACAATTAAGTACCTTACTGAAATTTCAGACGGTCTTTTCAAACAACTCTTACACTAAAAAGGCATTATCATTATTTTCACAATATCATAGTGTGTAAATATACAGTTAGCTCCAAAAGTATTGGGAGAGTGTGACACATGTTGTTTTTGGTCTGTACTCCAGCACTTTGGAATGATACCATGACTATGAGGTTAAAGTGCAGACTGTCAGCTTTAATTTGGGTGAACCGTTTAGGAAATTACAGCACTTTTTGTACATAGTCCCACCATTTTAGGGGACCGAAAGTATTGGGACAAATTCACTTATATGTGTATTAAAGTAGTCAACGGTTTAGTATTTGCTCCCATATTCCAGAACACATTGACTACATCAATCTTGTGACTACTACAAAAACTTGTTAGATGCATTTGCTGTTTGTTTTGTATGTGTTTCAGATTATTTTGTGCCCAATAGAAATGAATTGTAAATCATTTATTGTGTCATTGTGGAGTGCGGTTCAGGTCACTCATGACCTTCCCGACATCCTGAAAAATTTCTTCCCGAGCTGGGACCCTCACCAACCGGCCATCTGGCCCATAGAGACTAAAGGACTATGCTGTGACCCTCACCAACCGGCCATCTGGCCCATAGAGACTAAAGGACTATGCTGTGACCCTCACCAACTGGCCATCTGGCCCATAGAGACTAAAGGACTATGCTGTGACCCTCACCAACCGGCCATCTGGCCCATAGAGACTAAAGGACTATGCTGTGACCCTCACCAACTGGCCATCTGTCCCATAGAGACTAAAGGACTATGCTGTGACCCTCACCAACCGGCCATCTGGCCCATAGAGACTAAAGGACTATGCTGTGACCCTCACCAACCGGCCATCTGGCCCATAGAGACTAAAGGACTATGCTGTGACCCTCACCAACCGGCCATCTGGCCCATAGAGACTAAAGGACTATGCTGTGACCCTCACCAGCCGGCCATCTGGCCCATAGAGACTAAAGGACTATGCTGTGACCCTCACCAACTGGCCATCTGGCCCATAGAGACTAAAGGACTATGCTGTGACCCTCACCAACCGGCCATCTGGCCCATAGAGACTAAAGGACTATGCTGTGACCCTCACCAACTGGCCATCTGGCCCATAGAGACTAAAGGACTATGCTGTGACCCTCACCAACCGGCCATCTGGCCCATAGAGACTAAAGGACTATGCTGTGACCCTCACCAACCGGCCATCTGGCCCATAGAGACTAAAGGATTATGCTGTGACCCTCACCAACCGGCCATCTGGCCCATAGAGACTAAAGGACTATGCTGTGACCCTCACCAACCGGCCATCTGGCCCATAGAGACTAAAGGACTATGCTGTGACCCTCACCAACCGGCTATCTGGCCCATAGAGACTAAAGGACTATGCTGTGACCCTCACCAACCGACCATCTGGCCCATAGAGACTAAAGGACTATGCTGTGACCCTCACCAACCGGCCATCTGGCCCATAGAGACTAAAGGACTATGCTGTGACCCTCACCAACCGGCCATCTGGCCCGTAGAGACTAAAGGACTATGCTGTGACCCTCACCAACCGGCCATCTGGCCCATAGAGACTAAAGGACTATGCTGTGAACATCACATATACTTAGACATGGAATCACTGGTTACGCAACCCTGCACCTTAGAGGCTGCTGCCCTATATACTTAGACATGAAATCACTGGCCACTTTAATAATGGAAAACTTGTCACTTTAATAATGTTTACATACTGCTTTACTCATTTCATATGTAGATACTGTATTCTATTCTACTGTATTTTAAACACCACTCTGACATCGAGCAATCTAATATTTATATATTTCTTAAATTCCATTCTTTTACTTTTAGATGTGTGTATTGTTGTGAATCGTTTTTAGATACTACTGCATTTTGCTACACCCGCAATAACATCTTCTAAATATATGTTTTTGTGACCAATAAAATGTGATTACATTTTATTTGAATCAGGGCGAGGCAGAGGACTCTGCTGTGCTGATTTATGACATCTGAATGTGCATCAACAAGGTCATATTTGTACAGCAATTTCATCAGGTAACATGAATACCAAGTCGGCGAGAGGTGGTTAGAATAGGATGGGAGGCCACGAGTCCGTGTAACCAATAGAGAGTCAGAGTTCCGAGTGTGGGAACAAACAGACTGTCCCACGGTCGGGTAAACAAGCAAGGTCACAGTCAACAAAGCACAAGAGAAAAATATAACCAGAGTAGATCTCTATGAGTTCAGTAGGCTATAAAAGTGAGATTAAATAAATAAACAGTAAGCCTATACTAGTTAAAGCATTTCTGAGTAAGTTTCACAAGTTAATTAGCCTACATAAAATTACGATCAGCTCAAAGTCTGCTTTGTGCGTGTGCTGGAGGCGAGAGAATGCTCGGGAGAGAGAAGGGAGTGTGGTGGAGGTACCTGTACCAGACAGGGGGAGACAGGCCAGGGAGAGAGGTGGAAGGTGGTACCTGTACCAGACAGGGGGAGACAGGCCAGGGAGAGAGGTGGAAGGTGGTACCTGTACCAGACAGGGGGAGACAGGCCAGGGAGAGAGGGGTGAGTGTGGTGGAGGTACCTGTACCAGACAGGGGGAGACAGGCCAGGGAGAGAGGTGGAAGGTGGTACCTGTACCAGACAGGAGGAGACAGGCCAGGGAGAGAGGTGGAAGGTGGTACCTGTTCCAGACAGGGGGAGACAGGCCAGGGAGAGAGGTGGAAGGTGGTACCTGTACCAGACAGGAGGAGACAGGCCAGGGAGAGAGGTGGAAGGTGGTACCTGTACCAGACGGGGGAGACAGGCCAGGGAGAGAGGTGGAAGGTGGTACCTGTACCAGACAGGGGGAGACAGGCCAGGGAGAGAGGGGTGAGTGTGGTGGAGGTACCTGTACCAGACAGGGGGAGACAGGCCAGGGAGAGAGGTGGAAGGTGGTACCTGTACCAGACAGGAGGAGACAGGCCAGGGAGAGAGGTGGAAGGTGGTACCTGTACCAGACAGGGGGAGACAGGCCAGGGAGAGAGGGGTGAGTGTGGTGGAGGTACCTGTACCACACAGGGGAAGACAGGCCAGGGAGAGAGGGGTGAGTGTGGTGGAGGTACCTGTACCAGACAGGGGGAGACAGACCAGGGAGAGAGGGGTGAGTGTGGTGGAGGTACCTGTACCAGACAGGGGGAGACAGACCAGGGAGAGAGGGGTGAGTGTGGTGGAGGTACCTGTACCAGACAGGGGGAGACAGACCAGGGAGAGAGGGGTGAGTGTGGTGGAGGTACCTGTACCAGACAGGGGGAGACAGACCAGGGAGAGAGGGGTGAGTGTGGTGGAGGTACCTGTACCAGACAGGGGGAGACAGACCAGGGAGAGAGGGGTGAGTGTAGTGGGGTACCTGTACCAGACAGGGGGAGACAGGCCAGGGAAGACTGTGAACAGAGAGGAGGGAGTGTGGTGGGGGTACCTGTACCAGACAGGGGGAGACAGACCAGGGCAGATGGGGAACAGAGAGCAGGGAGTGTGATGGAGGTACCTGTACCAGACAGGGGGAGACAGACCAGGGCAGACAGTGAACAGAGAGGGGTGAGTGTGGTGGGGGTACCTGTACCAGACAGGAGGAGACAGACCAGGGCAGACGGGGAACAGAGAGCAGGGAGTGTGATGGAGGTACCTGTACCAGACAGGGGGAGACAGACCAGGGCAGACAGTGAACAGAGAGGGGTGAGTGTGGTGGGGGTACCTGTACCAGACAGGGGGAGACAGGACAGCGAGAGAGGGGTGAGTGTGGTGGGGGTACCTGTACCAGACAGGGGGAGACAGACCAGGGCAGACGGTGAACAGAGAGGGGTGAGTGTGGTGGGGGTACCTGTACCAGACAGGAGGAGACAGACCAGGGCAGACGGTGAACAGAGAGGAGGGAGTGTGGTGGAGGAGGTACCTGTACCAGACAGGGGGAGACAGACCAGGGCAGACGGTGAACAGAGAGGAGGGAGTGTGGTGGAGGAGGTACCTGTACCAGACAGGGGGAGACAGACCAGGGCAGACGGTGAACAAATCCCAGCTAGCTAGCTAACGTAGCTAGCAAGTCCCAATACTAATACAGTACTCTGATAAACCAGGTCTACCCTTGTGACTATTCAGCAAAACTCACATAAACCAGTTCTACCACTGTGCAAGAGACACTAAAACAAACCTATTGACATTAGACCCATTCGGTTTATGGGTCTCACCCTAAAACAACTAAATATGACATTTTACAGTACAAATCACTATTTAAACATATGTAAAGGCTAATGGATAATGGTACAACTCATCTGTAAGTAAGATCATATTAATCAAGTATATCCATATCGCAACTTCAATCTACTATGATTAAATATACTGTATGTAATAAGTTAGAGACATTGTATTTTCCCATAGGTCACACATGTGACCGCTAAGATATTTTGGCAACACTTTACTTGACACCAAGTGGTCATAACACATTACGACACACGGTCATAACCATGTCATAATATGTCATGACGGCTGACGTAACTTGTCATAATACAGTCGTAACACTGTCATGACCCATATATTTGCACCTGTTGTGACATATTGCCTTATTTTAAATTGTCAATAATATATATATTTTTTTCCCAGCCAAGAAGTTTCCTTTCATTAGAAAGTTTGTTTCTTAGACCCTTTGTTGCTGTAATTATTGCTTTATTTTACCTTTACTTAACTAGGCAACATTCTTATTTTCAATGACGGCCTAGGAACAGAGGGTTAACTGCCTGTTCAGGGGCAGAACGACAGATTTGTACCTTGTCAGCTCGGGGATTTGAACTTGCAACCTTCCGGTTACTAGTCCAACGCTCTAACCACTAGGCTACCCTGCCCGCCTGAAATAAATTCTTTAGTCATGTTTTTTTTCATCATATTTTAAATAAAAATACACTTTATGACACTGTCAATAAGCATTATGACATCATAATTATTTAAGCCAGATAGGCCTATCAGGTACATGTCCTTATATCAGTCATCAGTCAAAAAGAGGGTGCCTTGTTCTGCCCCTGAAATCAGCAGCAGAGCATTGGGGTAGGTGCATGCCTGACATCAATGTGTGCACAACTACAATGATCATTTAATATGTAAAGAAAAAACAAGGTTTTGTGGGTTTTGACACTCTCATGTAGGTGTCATAACCAGCCATGAATGTAAACTAGAACCTTTAAACAATATATTTACAATGAAAATACATATTAAAAAAAAAATTCTACAAATGTATTGTGTTTTTTAAGCAGTCGAATACAGACTTCTGGGGCAAAATGAATCTGTAAAAGTACATCTTGGAGATGTATGCTGGTGGTCTTGTGACCATTTTGATAAAGCATTTGAAACTTCTCTGAATCATACTAGACACCTTAATAATTACATGACATAATTGTTGATAAGTACAACTTTAACTTCTTTAAAGCCTTCTTTAAAGTCCCCAACAAATTCTGCCTCCCAAATGGCATACTTTTACACTACCCTATGGGTCCTCTGCAAAAAAATAGTGCACTAAATAGGGAATATGGTAGAGTCTGGGACGCAGCCTTTATTTTCTCTGTTCCCTCTGCATGGCTAACGGGCGAAAGTCACAGGCAGTTTGTGCCTCGCTTTGCCACCTGTGCTTTTCTTTCACTGAGTTTTTTTCATTTTGTGAAGTGATCTGTATCATGTTACAGGGGCCCTGTGACATTCAGAACTAGATTATCTTGACCTTAGTTACCCCCAGTAAGCTATAAGGACTCTAATTACTCCATAAATATTACATAGGTCCTGGTCCGACCTGGCCTAAAAAAACAACAACACACAGCCCTGGGACCACACTGCCCTGGGACCACACTGCCCTGGGACCACACTGCCCTGGGACCACACTGCCCTGGGACCACACTGCCCTCGGACCACACTGCCCTGGGACCACACTGCAGAGCAGAGGACAGAACTAAACAGGACCATGCACTGAAGGGCAGAGAATGGCCTGGCCACACACACACACACAGCACATGCACACACTCACACAACGACACATACGCATTAAGGCAAGTAAACACAGATCTACTGTATACTGCATGCATACACGTACATACACTACCGGTCAAAAGGTTTAGAACACCTAATCATTCAAGGGTTTTTCTTTATTTGTACTATTTTCTACATTGTAGAATAAAAATGAAGACATCCAAACTATGAAATAACACATGGAATCATGTAGTAACCAAAAAAAGTGTTAAAGCAAATCAAAATATATTTTATATTTGAGGTTCTTCAAATAAACACTCTTAGCATTCTCTCATCCAGCTTCATGAGGTAGTCACCAGGAATGCATTTCAATTAACAGGTGTGCCTTGTTAAAAGTTAATTTGTGGAATTTCTTTCCTTAATGCGTTTAAGCCAGTTGTGTTGTGACAAGGCCTGTGTGTGTGTGTGGGGGGGGGGGGGGGGGGGGTATACAGAAGATAGCCCTATTTGGCAAAATACCAAGTTCATATTATGTCAAGAACAGCTCAAATAAGCAAAGAGAAATGACAGTCAATCATTACTTTAACACATGAAGGTCAGTCAATAAGGACAATTTCAAGAACTCTGAAATATGCAAAAACCATCCAGTGCTATGATGAAACTGGCTCTCATGAGGACCGCCACAGGAATGGAAGACCCAGAGTTACCTCTGCTGCAGAGGATAAGTTCATTAGCGTTACCAGCCTCAGAAATTGCAGCCCAAATCAATGCTTCATAGAGTTCAAGTAACAGACACATCTCAACATCAACTGTTCAGAGGAGACTGCATGAATCAGGCCTTCATGTTCGAACTGCTGCAAAGAAACCACTACAAAAGGACACCAATAAGAAGAAGAGACTTGCTTGGGCCAAGAAACACAAGCAATGGAAATTAGACCGGTGGATATTTGTCCTTTGGTCTGATGAGTCTAAATTGGAGATTTTTGGTTCCAGCCGCCGTGTCTTTGTGAGACCCAGTGTGGGTGAACGGATGATCTCCGCATTTATGGTTCCCACCGTAAAGCATGGAGGAGGATGTGTTATGGTGTGGGGGTGCTTTGCTGGTGACACTGTCTGTGATTTATTTAGAATTCGAGGCACACTTAACCAACATGGCTACCACAGCATTCTGCAGCGATACGCCATCCCATCTGGTTTGAGCTTAGTGGGACTATCATTTGTTTTTCAACAGGACAATGACCCAACACACCTCCAGGCTGTGTAAGGGCTATTTGACCAAGAAGGAGAGTGATAGAGTGCTGCATCAGATGACCAGGCCTCCACAATCACCCGACCTCAATCAAGTTGAGATGGTTTGGGATGAGTCAGACCGCAGAGTGAAGGAAAAGCAGCAAACAAGTACTCAGCATATGTGGGAACTCCTTCAAGACAGTTAGAAAAGCATTCCAGATTAAGCTGGTTGAGAGAATGCCAAGAGTGTGCAAAGCTGTCATCAAGGCAAAGGGTGGCTATTTGAAGAATCTCAAATATATTGGGATTTGTTTAACACTTTTTTGGTTACTACATGATTCCATATGTGTTATTTCATAGTTTTGATGTCTTCACTATTATTCTACAATGTAGAAAATAGTAAAAATAAAGAAAAACCCTTGAAGGAATTGGTGCGTCTAAACTTTTGATCGGTAGTACACACACACACACACACACACACACACACACACACACACACACACACACACACACACACACACACACACACCCCTGTGCCACCTTCAGTGACTGAGGGGTCCTCCTAATCCTTTCCCAGCATGCTGTCTGTTCTCTGTTCCACAGTGGTTATGAAACAAAGTGTATCACACACATAAAGTTACATGCACGGAGGGCTAATGGCAGCCATGAGCCTACAGACGTGGAGTACAGACAGGTCCCCTTAGAGGTGTGCGTCGTTCCAGCATCACAACCAATAATGTACAACGTCGTTCTAGCATCACAACCAATAATGTACAATAACATCTCTCTGCATTCCTATGCAACAAAGTCTGTTGCCCAAATAGCAACCCCATTCCCCACACTATCTAGAACCTACAATGGTTCTTTGGTTGTCCCCATGGGAGAACCCTTTGAAGAACCCCTTTTCCACGTAGAACCTTTTCCACAGAGGGTTCTACATGGAACCCAAAATAGTTCTACCTGGAACCAAAAAGGCTTCTGCTATGGGGACAGCCCGAAGAACCCTTTTGGAACTCTTTTGTCTAAGAGTGTATGTAGGACCCTGGTCAAAAGAAGTGCACTATATAGTGAATAGGTTGCGATTTGGGATGCACAAAGTGCTGCCAATCACCCACAGAGGAAACATCCTCCAAGCCTGTCTGGACGCATTATCTACTGTTACAAGCACTGTATTGCCTGTATGCAATAAAGTACATGTGAAACACAATGATGTATTACGAGACTACGTAGATCTCATCATGGGACCCTACAGAGACCTCATCATGGGACCCTATAGAGAATACAGGGATCTCATCATGGGACCCTACAGAGACCTCATCATGGGACCCTATAGAGAATACAGGGATCTCATCATGGGACCCTACAGAGACCTCATCATGGGACCCTATAGAGACTACAGAGACCTCATCATGGGACCCTATAGAGACTACAGGGATCTCATCATGGGACCCTACAGAGACTACAGAGATCTCATCATAGGGCCCTATAGAGACTACAGAGATCTCATCATGGGACCCTACAGAGACTACAGAGATCTCATCATGGGGCCCTATAGAGACTACAGACATCTCATCATGGGACCCTATAGAGACTACAGGGATCTCATCATGGGACCCTACAGAGACTACAGAGATCTCATCATGGGGCCCTATAGAGACTACAGAGATCTCATCATGGGGCCCTATAGAGACTACAGACATCTCATCATGGGACCCTATAGAGACTACAGGGATCTCATCATGGGACCCTACAGAGACTACAGAGATCTCATCATGGGGCCCTATAGAGACTACAGAGATCTCATCATGGGACCCTATAGAGACTACAGAGACCTCATCATGGGACCCTATAGAGACTACAGAGATCTCATCATGGGACCCTACAGAGACTACAGGGATCTCATCATGGGACCCTACAGAGACTACAGGGATCTCATCATGGGACCCTACAGAGACTACAGAGATCTCATCATGGGACCCTACAGAGACTACAGAGATCTCATCAGGGTGTGAATCTCGCTTATGGCCCCACACGGGCTAGAGTTGGCACTGTAGTCGGTGGGTGGGTCCAACACGTCTCCTTACCCCTTGGTACAGGAAACCCACTACTTCTCTCTGCTTTGATGCTTTGTGGAGTTTGATAACATTCTCTAGAATCTAGATCAAGAGAGCTGAGCACAACAAAACACCTCCCCACAACACAAAAACCAGATGTTTAAAAAACAAAAACATTTCTATTCTCTGCAGTAGCACCCCCCACAAATCCCCCACAATTCTATTGTATTATTGACTGTATGTTTGTTTATTCCATGTGTAACTCTGTGTTGTTGTTTGTGTTGCACTGCGTTGCTTTATCTTGGCCAGGTCGCAGTTGTAAATGAGAACTTGTTCTCAACTGGCCTACCTGGTTAAATAAAGGTGAAAAATAAATAAATAAAACATCTATTTAAATGACTGAATCTTAAGTAGTCTGTTCTCTTTGAGTGATGGACAGAATGCGTTCAGGGACATTGTAGTCCCTACAAAGTAAAGTCTATTTAATTTCAGTCGCTGAAAGGAAAGCTTGCAGGCCCATTTCAGTGTGCTCAATGAGGTGTGGATAACTGGTTCAGGTTCAGAGTAGCATTGTGGTGGTAGTTAGGTGTGAGGGGATTTCAATTAGATTCCTGGATGGATGCCAAGAATAACAGGCTGGCCAGGGTCACAGTCTAACTGTCAACACATTGAAAAAACAGGTCATGCTCATTTATATTCTATGCATAATAGCGACACTAAGTGGTATCAATGACACAAGCACACGGACAGACACAGGTCCACATTCATGTGTACACGCGCAGAAACACACAGACAAGACACATGCAGTACAAGAGCCGAGTAATGACAACATCTTTCCTTCTCCAGTGTCACTGACTAAAGTACAACTGAAAGTTCTGTCAACGTTGTGGCTAAACCTCCATCAGCCCCTTGATGAGTTGATGAGGATGTTTGGATTTGTACCTCACGGGTTTGGACTTTCTGCTCAGACGATTCACATTATGTCATCCCAGAATGCAAATCCATAATAAAATTAGGCTGTGTCAAAACGTGTCACGTTCTCCTAAACATAACATGGCCATCATCATAAAGTGATATTAGCAAGTCAAAACTACACAATGATATTTCGAAGCAAACAGTGGATAGTTACTGCCGAAAAATACTTTGTGTGTTTCGTAGTTTGTCCACGTTTGAAAGCCTTTCGAGGATACGTCTAATACGTCATCAGGAAGACAAATGACAAAGTGCAGTACGGTACCTCAGAAAAAAGCTTGGATACCTTTTTAATTCAAAATATATATATTTTCCTATACTAGTAACATATTGGAAGGGCGCATCTTCCCTGCTAAAAGTATTAGGGTCAGTCTAGGGTCAGTACTGTTATATCTGGAGTATTTCTCCTGTCTTATCCGGTGTGAATTTAAGCTCTCTCTCTCTCTCTCTAGGACTACCAGGCCTGATGACTCCTTGCTGTCCTCAGTCCACCTGGCAGTGCTGCTGCTCCAGTTTCAACTGTTCTGCCTGCGGCTATGGAACCCTGACCTGTTCACCGGACGTGCTACCTGTCCCAGACCTGCTGTTTTCATCTCTCTAGAGACAGCAGGAGCGGTAGAGATACTCTAAATGATCGGCTATGAAAAGCCAACTGACATTTACTCCTGAGGTGCTGCTGACCTGTTACACCCTCGACAACCACTGTTATTATTATTATTATTATTATTATTATTATTATTATTATTTGACCCTGCTGGTCATCTATAAACATTTGAACATCTTGGCCATGTTCTAATATAATCTCCACCAGAAGAGGACTGGCCACCCCTCATAGCCTGGTTCCTCTCTAGGTTTCTTCCTAGGTTTCGGCCTTTCTAGGGAGTTTTTCCTAGCCACCGTGCTTCTACACCTGCATTGCTTGCTGTTTGGGGTTTTAGGCTGGGTTTCTGTACAGCACATTGAGATATCAGCTGATGTACGAAGGGCTAAATAAATACATTTGATTTATTACAGTCAGTGAGGGAGGCTAAAGACAGGAGAGCAGACCACAGGACATTCAGTACATACAGTACCACAGGACATACAGGACATTCAGGACATTCAGTACCACAGGACATTCAGTACATTCAATACCACAAGACATTCAGGACATACAGTACCACAGGACATTCAGGACATACAGTACCACAGGACATACAGTACCACAGGACATTCAGGACATTCAGGACATTCAGTACCACAGGACATTCAGTACATTCAATACCACAAGACATTCAGGACATACAGTACCACAGGACATACAGGACATACAGTACCACAGGACATACAGGACATACAGTACCACAGGACATTCAGGACATACAGTACCACAGGACATTCAGTACATACAGTACCACAGGACATTCAGTACCACAGGACATTCAGGACATTCAGGACATGCAGTACCACAGGACATTCAGGACATGCAGTACCACAGGACATACAGGACATACAGTACCACAGGACATACAGGACATACAGTACCACAGGACATACACTACCACAGGACATTCAGGACATTCAGTACATACAGTACCACAGGACATACAGGACATACAGTACCACAGGACATACAGTACCACAGGACATTCAAGACATTCAGTACATACAGTATCACAGGACATACAGGACATACAGTACCACAGGACATACAGTACCACAGGACATTCAGGACATACAGTACCACAGGACATTCAGTACATACAGTACCACAGGACATTCAGGACATACAGTACCACAGGACATACAGGACATACAGTACCACAGGACATACAGGACATACAGTACCACAGGACATACAGTACCACAGGACATTCAGGACATGCAGTACCACAGGACATTCAGGACATACAGTACCACAGGACATACAGTACCACAGGACATTCAGGACATTCAGTACATACAGTACCACAGGACATTCAGGACATGCAGTACCACAGGACATTCAGGACATACAGTACCACAGGACATTCAGGACATACAGTACCACAGGACATACAGTACCACAGGACATCCAGGACATGCAGTACCACAGGACATTCAGGACATGCAGTACCACAGGACATTCAGTACATACAGTACCACAGGACATACAGTACCACAGGACATACAGTACCACAGGACATTCAGGACATGCAGTACCACAGGACATTCAGGACATACAGTACCACAGGACATTCAGGACATGCAGTACCACAGGACATTCAGGACATACAGTACCACAGGACATTCAGTACATACAGTACCACAGGACATACAGTACCACAGGACATCCAGGACATTCAGGACATTCAGTACCACAGGACATCCAGGACATTCAGGACATGCAGTACCACAGGACATTCAGGACATACAGTACCACAGGACATTCAGTACATACAGTACCACAGGACATGCAGTACCACAGGACATACAGGACATACAGTACCACAGGACATACAGTACCACAGGACATGCAGTACCACAGGACATACAGTACCACAGGACATGCAGTACCACAGGACATTCAGGACATACAGTACCACAGGACATTCAGGACATGCAGTACCACAGGACATTCAGGACATACAGTACCACAGGACATTCAGTACATACAGTACCACAGGACATTCAGGACATACAGTACCACAGGACATTCAGTACATACAGTACCACAGGACATTCAGGACATACAGTACCACAGGACATTCAGGACATACAGTACCACAGTACATACAGTACCACAGGACATTCAGGACATACAGTACCACAGGACATACAGTACCACAGGACATACAGGACATACAGTACCACAGGACATTCAGGACATACAGTACCACAGGACATTCAGGACATGCAGTACCACAGGACATTCAGGACATGCAGTACCACAGGACATTCAGGACATACAGTACCACAGGACATACAGGACATACAGTACCACAGGACATACAGTACCACAGGACATTCAGGACATACAGTACCACAGGACATGCAGTACCACAGGACATTCAGGACATACAGTACCACAGGACATTCAGGACATACAGTACCACAGGACATTCAGGACATACAGTACCACAGGACATTCAGGACATACAGTACCACAGGACATTCAGGACATACAGTACCACAGGACATACAGGACATACAGTACCACAGGACATACAGTACCACAGGACATTCAGGACATACAGTACCACAGGACATGCAGTACCACAGGACATTCAGGACATACAGTACCACAGGACATTCAGGACATACAGTACCACAGGACATACAGGACATACAGTACCACAGGACATACAGGACATACAGTACCACAGGACATACAGGACATACAGTACCACAGGACATTCAGTACCACAGGACATTCAGGACATGCAGTACCACAGGACATACAGGACATACAGTACCACAGGACATTCAGGACATACAGTACCACAGGACATGCAGTACCACAGGACATTCAGGACATACAGTACCACAGGACATTCAGGACATGCAGTACCACAGGACATTCAGGACATACAGTACCACAGGACATTCAGTACATACAGTACCACAGGACATACAGGACATACAGTACCACAGGACATACAGTACCACAGGACATGCAGTACCACAGGACATACAGTACCACAGGACATGCAGTACCACAGGACATTCAGGACATACAGTACCACAGGACATTCAGGACATGCAGTACCACAGGACATTCAGGACATACAGTACCACAGGACATTCAGTACATACAGTACCACAGGACATTCACTACATACAGTACCACAGGACATACAGTACCACAGGACATTCAGGACATACAGTACCACAGGACATTCAGTACATACAGTACCACAGGACATACAGTACCACAGGACATACAGTACCACAGGACATTCAGGACATACAGTACCACAGGACATTCAGGACATGCAGTACCACAGGACATTCAGGACATACAGTACCACAGGACATTCAGGACATACAGTACCACAGGACATTCAGGACATTCAGGACATGCAGTACCACAGGACATTCAGGACATACAGTACCACAGGACATTCAGGACATACACTACCACAGGACATTCAGGACATACAGTACCACAGGACATTCAGGACATTCAGGACATGCAGTACCACAGGACATTCAGGACATACAGTACCACAGGACATTCAGTACATACAGTACCACAGGACATACAGTACCACAGGACATTCAGTACATACAGTACCACAGGACATGCAGTACCACAGGACATTCAGGACATACAGTACCACAGGACATTCAGGACATTCAGTACCACAGGACATACAGTACCACAGGACATTCAGTACATACAGTACCACAGGACATGCAGTACCACAGGACATTCAGGACATACACTACCACAGGACATTCAGGACATACACTACCACAGGACATACACTACCACAGGACATTCAGGACATACACTACCACAGGACATACACTACCACAGGACATTCAGGACATTCAGGACATTCACTACCACAGGACATACAGTACCACAGGACATCCAGGACATTCAGTACATACAGGACATTCAGGACCACAGGACATCCAGGACATACAGTACCACAGGACATACAGTACCACAGGACATTCAGTACCACAGGACATTCAGGACATGCAGTACCACAGGACATTCAGGACATACAGTACCACAGGACATACAGTACCACAGGACATACAGTACCACAGGACATACAGTACCACAGGACATACAGGACCACAGGACATACAGGACATACACTACCACAGGACATTCAGTACATACAGTACCACAGGACATACAGGACATACAGTACCACAGGACATTCAGGACATACAGTACCACAGGACATTCAGTACATACAGTACCACAGGACATACAGTACCACAGGACATACAGGACCACAGGACATACACTACCACAGGACATTCAGGACCACAGGACATACACTACCACAGGACATTCAGTACCACAGGACATCCAGGACATTCAGTACATACAGTGCCACAGGACATACAGTACCACAGGACATACAGTACATACAGTACATACAGTACCACTGTACTACCAACTCTGTTTTTTTTACTCCAAATGGGTGATCTTTGGTACGCAACCCAACTTTGGTGCATTTTCTTGACTGAACGGAAGTAGCAATTATAACACAATTATAGTTGATTGTTTTTTGACAGCAAAGAAGGTAAATGAGGTTGAAAGTGGATACTCCTCCACAGGCTAACTGTCAGTTGGATAGAGTCCATTACAGACAATGATTGGTGCATAACATCCCCGAAGCACTTAGAGAGAGTAATTCAGCATGAACTGTATGAACGTTTCAGAATTCTTCAGGCATCTACACGCACACACGCACACGCACACAGACACACACACACACACACACACACACACACACACACACACACACACACACGAAGCTTGAGAGTCCAATCTATCTGGTGTAATTTACAATGATAGAATGAATATTAATTTAATTAAATGGCATATCCTTTAACTGTACATATGGATCTAATTCTGCCTATGATTATTTGATATGAAATATATGTTTTTTTTCTGGGTAATATTTGGGTGACTGGACTCTCTCTCTCTCGCTCTCTCTCTCTCTCTCTCTCTGGGGTGTATTTATAGAATCTAAAAAAGGTTCATGGTTCTTCAGAACAGTTGGAACCGTTTCTATAGTTTCCTCCTGCGGCTCCTGGACTGACAGGACAGCCAGGGCCGAGGAGAAGGATGTATTGGCAGTCTGTTCTGTTCTCAGCTGTGAGAGGAGCATCTCAGCAGGCTGTCAGAGAGACCAGGCCTGCAGACAGAGGGAAGTGGCCCAGTCCAGGACCCTGTGGTTTCCCTGGCTGTGCTGACTAAGAGGCCCCGGTTCCCTGACATTGAGGCCCCGGTTCGGTTCTCTCTGACCCACCCAGGAGGGCAGTATTAAACACTATTAAACAGATACGGCAACCCAGCTGCAGAGAGAGAGAAATAGAAAGAGAGAGAGAGTTTGAGAGAGAAAGAGAGAGAGGGGGAGAGGAAGGGAGTGGAGGGAATAGAGGGGGTGAGAGAGAGATAGAAGAAGGGAGTCAGACGAGTAAGACGGGTGATACAGAATGAGAGGACAGGGGACGGCGCGGGGGGGGCGCGGGGGTCGGCGACCTCCTCTGGAACAATATAGATGAATGAACACTGTTCAATGTAACATAATACGATGGATGAAATATGTCCTCAGTACAGTACATCTGCTCTAGCTCTCCCTCACAATCACTGGCTACACCCAGTCAGTCACCCCAGTCCATTAACCAAGTTCACTCCACACTGTTACAGTACAATGGAAACAGAGACCCCACACAGTACTTTAACACAAGACATTAAAAAACGACCTATCCGTTAATGAGCAGTTGAACCCAGCATTACTTTAAACTCTGACAGTCAAATGGATTCAGTGTAATTTCCCAGGATACGGCCTCCTGATCCAAAACAAATACATCTCTCTGAATTGAATTTGTGCAAATGCTCTGCTCCATTTGATCTGCGAGCCCTTTTACTTTCATTACCCCTATTTAAAGGCATAAATCATTGTTCATGTGAAGCCGTGCCAGACGGAAGAGAGTGACATCAGGTGTCAAGGTGGTTACAAGGCAACGTTGTACAGGCATGCAGAAGGAGGCTTCATCACCTCTGTAGACTGCAGTCAACATATCTACTCTTCTTAACTTGACAACCTTTGGATCTCTTTGGGGAGGTGGGAAAACTCTATTCTGTGTTCGGTTGGGATTCACAGAGGTTGAATTGGAAAAGTAGACCTTTTTCTACTTCGGAACAGTGTAATCCGTTTCAGATGAGCTGACTTGGCCTTGTGCAATATGATCCTATCAGATATAGACCCAGGGATCAGCCAACCTGAGACCTACAAAGAGCAGGAAAGACCCGATTCAATATGGAGTTAAGCTTTGTCTAAAGTCACTGATCTAATCAAGAGATTTCCCAACCCTAAACAACCTAAAACCACCACCAGTAATGACATAGGATTCGGGTGTGATGTGTAATATGTGGGATGGTGTGGTTCTTTAGGAGGAACTGTTTTCAACACCCTGAACTCTGAGAAATGGATGGAAAACATGGGCAAGTCACCCACCAAAATGTGTTATTTCTTAACTCTGAACCTGTGGGAGACACACACACACACACACACACACACACACACACACACACACACACACACACACACACACACACACACACACACTGCCTGTCAAAAGTGTGGACACACCTACTCATTCCAGGGTTTTTCTTTATTTGTACTATTTTCTACATTGTAGAATAATAGTGAAGACATCAAAACTATGAAATAACACATATGGAATCATGTAATAACCAAAAAAAAAGTGTTAACCAAATCAAAACATATTTTAGATTTGAGATTCTTCAAAGTAACCACCCTTTGCCTTGAAGACAGCTTTGCACACTCTTGGCATTCTCTCAACCAGCCGCACCTGGAATGCTTTTCCAACGGTGTTGAAGGAGTTCCCACATATGCTGAGCACTGCTTGGCTGCTTTTCCTTCACTATGCGATCCAACTCATCCCAAACCATCTCTATTGGGTTGAGGGCAGGTGATTGTGGAGGCCTGGTCATCTGATGCAGCATTCCTTCACTCTCCTTCTTGGTCAAATAGCTCTTACACCGCCTGGAGGTGTGTTGTGTCATTGTTCTGTTGAAAAACAATGATAGTCCCACCCAGCACAAATCAAATGGGATGGCGTATCGCTGCAGAATGCTGTGGTAGCCATGCTGGTTAAGAGTGCCTTGAATTCTAAATGAATCATGACAGTGTCACCAGCAAAGCACCCTCACATCATCACACCTCCTCCTCCAAGCTTCACGGTGGGATCCTCCATACTTCTACACAAGTGGAGATCATCCATTCATCTACCTGATGGTTAGAACCAAAAATCTCATCAGACCAACGGACCGATTTCCACCGGTCTAATATCAGTTACTCGTGTTTCTTGGCCTAAGCAAGTCTCTTCTTATTATTGGTGTCCTTCAGTAGTGTTTTTTTTCCAGCAATTTGACCATGAAGGCCTGATTCACACAGTCTCCTCTGAACAGTTGATGTTGAGATGTGTCTGTTACTTGAACTCTGTGAAGCATTTATTTAGGCTGCAATTTCTGAGGCTGGTAACGCTAATGAATTTATCCTCTGCAGCAGAGGTACCTCTGGGTCTTCCGTTCCTGTGGTGGTCCTCATGAGAGCCAGTTTCATCACAGCGTTTGATGATATTTGCAACTGTATTTGAAGAAAGTTCTTGAAATTTACCGGCTGGACTGACCTTCATGTCTTAAAGTAATGATGGACTGTAATTTCTCTTTGCTTATTTTTTAATTTTTTAAATTTTGTACATTTATTTTCACCTTTATTTAACCAGGTAGGCTAGTTGAGAACATTTGCAACTGCGACCTGTCCAAGATAAAGCGTAGTAATTCGACACACACAACAACACATGGAATAAACAAACATACAGTCAATAATACAGTAGAACAAAAGAAAACAAAAAGTCTATATACAGTGAGTGCAAATGAGGTAAGATAAGGGAGTTAAGGCAATAAATAGGCCATGGTGGCGAAGTAATTACAATATAGCAATTAAACCCTGGAATGGTAGATGAACAAAAGATGAATGTGCAAGTAGAGATACTGGGGTGCAAAGGAGCAAGATATATAAATAAATACAGTATGGGGATAAGGTAGTTGGATGGGCTATTTACAGATGGGCTATGTACAGGTACAGTGATCTGTGAGTTGCCCTGACAGCTGGTGCTTAAAGCTAGTGAGGGAGATATAAGTCTCTAGCTTCATTGATTTTTGCAATTCGTTCCAGTCATTGGCAGCAGAGAACTGGAAGGAAAGGCAACCAAAGGACGAATTGGCTTTGGGGGTGACCAATGAGATATACCTGCTGGAGCGCATGCTACGCATGCTATGGTGACCAGTGAGCTGTTCTTGCCATAATATGGACTTGGTATTTTACCAAATAGTGCTATCTTCTGTATACCACCCCTACCTTGTCACAACACAACTGACTGGCTCAAATGCATTAAGAAAGAAATTCCACAAATTAACTTTTAACAAGGTACACCGTGATGCATTCCAGGTGACTACCTGAAGCTGGTTGAGAGAATACCAAGAGTGTGCAAAGCTGCCATCAAGGCAAAGGGTAGCTACTTTGAAGAATCTCAAATATAACATATATTTTGATTTGAAAATAGTAAAATGTAAAAAACACCCTTGAATAAGTAGGTGTGTCCAAACTTTTGACTGATACTATATATATATTTTTTTATCCAGTCAGATAAACACTCCAAACAGCCTGCCCGACCGCTCGGAGGCGTTCGCATGGTCCTAAAGCACACTGTTACCACATTTTATATTACATTCCAATGATAAAACTGGGTGAAAGTTGCACTCCTGATCAACATACAGTATACACCTCCATTGAGACATGTACACCAATGGTGGCTAGAGCCAGGTCTCAGAGCTACATACATACCTCCACTGAGAAACACAGGTTAGGTGAAGAATAATGTCCTGTCGGATGTTTCTGATGTACATGTTCTCCATGTATATCACCCAATTTAATTATATTACTCAGTCTGCAAACCAGAATTTGTAAGATCCTGGTCGAATGAAACAGACGGAGGCTCAGCCAAATAGTCAGAGGTTTATTCACGGAACGTTCTGAGGTCAAGAATACAAATCAATTCATTTTAAACTGACTTCTCACGTCCACACAAACATACACACACACATACGCACAAACATACACACACACATACACACAAACATACACACACACACACATACACACAAACATACGCACACACATACACACATACATACGCACACACATGTCCTGCTACGCACACACTGTCTGTCTCACTTCCCAGCCGACAGAGATAGTGACCCTGTCCTGCTACGCACCACACTGTCTGTCTCACTACCCAGCCGACAGAGATAGTGACCTTGTCCTTGAGACGTTCTCCCAGTTCTCTCCCAAATCTCTAGTCAGGTCGGCACCGAGCTCAGACAGTCTGTGTTTATAACACCATAAAGACATATTGTTTTACCCTCATTCTGACGAGGACTACACATTTATTGATTATGATTTCATACATTCTAATCAATTCCATATAATTGTGTGTTTCAGGGCGGAACATTCTAATCATTCAACTAACAGACAATCCTCACCTATCAGTTTCTCACCTTGACATCCTAAGAAACGAGTGAAAACCTGTCGTTCCAGAGAACTAGCTAATATCCACACATCTCTTCTGTTGTCTCTCTGTCTACTATAACTCAAACCAAGATTCCCTTGAATAAAACACGAGGTCACTATAGGGCGCAATCAACATCATCCACAATATGGAGATATTGCAAGAAATATGCAAGACTTGCGATATGAAATATCGAAAGGAGGAATATGCAAGACTTACGATATGAAATATCGAAAGGAGGAACATGCAGGACTTGCGATATTAAATATTGAAAGGAGGAATATGCAGGACTTACGATATGAAATATTGAAAGGAAGAACATGCAGGACTTAATGCAAGAGAAAGGTCAAGGGAGAAATGTTCTGTTGGTTTGCTTTGCATATCATCTTTTTGAATTACAATCATTATGTAAATGAGAATTTGTTTTTACTGACTTGCCTAGTTAAATAAAGGTTAAATAAATTTTAAAAAATAAAAAATTACACATTTTGGGGGGAAAATGTAAGAATGAATAGATTACATATTTCACTATGTATAATCAGTTAAATGATAAATACTGTTTCTATTACATTCTCATTCATACTGTATATTCAGATAGGCAGCATGTGGGGAGAGGTCTAATCAAATCAAATTGTATTGGTCACATACACATGGTTAGCAGATGTTAATGCGAGTGGAGCGAAATGCTTGTGCTTCTTGTTCCGACATTGCAGTAATAACCAACGAGTAATCTAACCTAACAATTTTACAACAATATACACACAAGTGTAAAGGAATGAATAAGAATATGTACATAAAGAAATAAATATATATATATATATATATATATGTATGAATGAGTGATGGTATAGAACGGCAGGTGTAGAAGCAGATGAATACTGTAAATCAAAACATTCTCATTCATACTGTATGTTCAGATAGGCAGCATGTGGAGAGAGGTGTAGAAGCAGGTGTCTATGAAAACGACTCCTTAGGATTTAACCTTTGGGACGCTGAAGCTATGTCAACTGCAGTTGGTGGCATAACATTTGTATTTGTAAAAAAAATAAAACAATAAATCAAACCAAAAATTCCAAAATACTCAGAGAAGACCAGTGATATTCATTCCATAGACCTGTCCACTCACCTGTCCACCCACATGTCCATAGATCTGTCCATAGACCTGTCCACTCATCTGTCCACCCACATGTCCATAGATCTGTCCATAGACCTGTCCACCTACCTGTCGACTCACATGTCATGTCCATAGACCTGTCCACTCACCTGTCCACTCACATGTCAATAGATCTGTCCACGCACCTGTCCACTCACATGTCCATAGATCTGTCCATAGACATGTCCACTCACCTGTCCACTCACATGTCCATAGATGTCCATAGACCTGTCCACTCACCTGTCCACCAACATGTCCATAGATCTGTCCATAGACATGTCCACTCACGTGTCCACTCACATGTCCATAGATCTGTCCATAGACCTGTCCACTCACCTGTCCACTCACCTGTCCACCCACATGTCCAGAGATCTGTCCATAGACATGTCCACTCACCTGTCCACTCACATGTCCATAGATGTCCATAGACCTGTCCACTTACCTGTCCACTCACATGTCCATAGACCTGTCCACCCACATGTCCATAGATCTGTCCATAGACCTGTCCACCTACCTGTCCACTCACATGTCATGTCCATAGACCTGTCCACTCACCTGTCCACTCACATGTCAATAGATCTGTCCACGCACCTGTCCACTCACATGTCCATAGATCTGTCCATAGACCTGTCCACTCACATGTCCATAGACCTGTCCACCCACATGTCCATAGATCTGTCCATAGACCTGTCCACCTACCTGTCCACTCACATGTCATGTCCATAGACCTGTCCACGCACCTGTCCATTCACATGTCCATAGATCTGTCCACTCACCTGTCCATAGATCTGTCCATAGACCTGTCCACTCACCTGTCCACTCACATGTCCATAGATCTGTCCACTCACCTGTCCATAGATCTGTCCATAGACCTGTCCACTCACATGTCCATAGATCTGTCCATAGACCTGTCCACTCACATGTCCATAGATCTGTCCACCCACCTGTCCATAGATCTGTCCATAGACCTGTCCACTCACCTGTCCACTCACATGTCCATAGATCTGTCCATAGACCTGTCCACTCACATGTCCATAGATCTGTCCATAGACCTGTCCACTCACCTGTCCACTCACATGTCCATAGATCTGTCCACTCACCTGTCCATAGATCTGTCCATAGACCTGTCCACTCACATGTCCATAGATCTGTCCATAGACCTGTCCACTCACATGTCCATAGATCTGTCCATAGACCTGTCCACTCACCTGTCCACTCACATGTCCATAGATCTGTCCACTAACCTGTCCATAGATCTGTCCATAGACCTGTCCACTCACCTGTCCACTCACATGTCCATAGATCTGTCCACTCACCTGGCCATAGATCTGTCCATAGACCTGTCCACTCACCTGTCCACTCACATGTCCATAGATCTGTCCACTCACCTGTCCATAGATCTGTCCATAGACCTGTCCACTCACCTGTCCACTCACATGTCCATAGATCTGTCCATAGACCTGTCCACTCACATGTCCATAGATCTGTCCATAGACCTGTCCACTCACATGTCCATAGACCTGTCCACTCACCTGTCCACTCACCTGTCCACTCACCTGTCCATAGATCTGTCCATAGACCTGTGATCCATATATTTTGAAAACAGTAAAAACAGAAAATTGGAAAAACACAAATGGGTTATTATTCCCATCCACATCATTCACCATGTCTGCTCTACACACCTGACAGGTACATATCATTCACCATGTCTGCTCTACACACCTGACAGGTACACATCATTCCCCATGTCTGCTCTACACACCTGACAGGTACATATCATTCACCATGTCTGCTCTACACACCTGACAGGTACACATCATTCCCCATGTCTGCTCTACACACCTGACAGGTACACATCATTCCCCATGTCTGCTCTACACACCTGACAGGTACATAGATTTAGGCTGTTTTGGATATTAAAAGCCCAACATTTCCAGATGATTTAGCTAAGAATACATACAATTCAATTATATGCTGATAATATGTAAAGCTCTATCTTTCCTTTACAATGTTAGGGAGAAGGTAACAGGGTTGATTAAGACCAGCTAGACAGGGTTGGCACGATATTCTGTACAGGGTTGATTAAGACCAGCTAGACAGAGTTGGCACAATATTCTGTACAGGGTTGATTAAGACCAGCTAGACAGAGTTGGCACAATATTCTGTACAGGGTTGATTAAGACCAGCTAGACAGAGTTGGCATAATGTTCTGTACAGGCTTGATTAAAACCAGCTAGACAGGGTTGATTAAGAGAAGCTAGACAGGGTTGATCAAGACCAGCTAGACAGGGTTGATTAAGACCAGCTAGACAGAGTTGGCATAATGTTCTGTACAGGCTTGCTTAAAACCAGCTAGACAGGGTTGATTAAGACCAGCTAGACAGAGTTGGCATAATGTTCTGTACAGGGTTGATCAAGACCAGCTAGACAGGGTTGATTAAGAGAAGCTAGACAGGGTTGATCAAGACCAGCTAGACAGGGTTGATTAAGACCAGCTAGACAGAGTTGGCATAATGTTCTGTACAGGCTTGCTTAAAACCAGTTAGACAGGGTTGATTAAGACCAGCTAGACAGGGTTGGCATAATGTTCTGTACAGGGTTGATTAAGACTAGCTAGACAGGTTTGGCATAATGTTCTGTACAGGGTTGATTAAGACCAGCTAGACAGGGTTGATCAAGACCAGCTAGACAGGGTTGACCAAGACCAGCTAGACAGTGTTGATTAAGACCAGCTGGACAGGGTTGGCATAATGTTCTGTACAGGGTTGATTAAGACCAGCTAGACAGGCATGATTAAGACCAGCTAGACAGGGTTGATTAAGACCAGCTAGACAGGGTTGGCATAATGTTCTGTACAGGGTTGATTAAGACCAGCTAGACAGGGTTGATCAAGACCAGCTAGATAGGGTTGATTAAGACCAGCTAGACAGGGTTGATTAAGACCAGCTAGACAGGGTTGATTAAGACCAGCTAGACAGGGTTGATTAAGACCAGCTAGACAGGGTTGATTAAGACCAGCTAGATAGGGTTGATTAAGACCAGCTAGATAGGGTTGATTAAGACCAGCTAGATAGGGTTGATTAAGACCAGCTAGATAGGGTTGATTAAGACCAGCTAGACAGGGTTGGCATAATGTTCTGTACAGGGTTGATTAAGACCAACTAGACAGGGTTGGCATAATGTTCTGTACAGGGTTGATTAAGACCAGCTAGATAGGGTTGATTAAGACCAGTTAGACAGGGTTGATTAAGACCAGTTAGACAGGGTTGATTAAGACCAGCTAGACAGAGTTGGCATAATGTTCTGTACAGGGTTGATCAAGACCAGCTAGACAGAGTTGGCATAATGTTCTGTACAGGCTTGATTAAAACCAGCTAGACAGGGTTGATCAAGACCAGCTAGACAGGGTTGATTAAGACCAGCTAGACAGGGTTGATTAAGACCAGCTAGACAGGGTTGATTAAGACCAGCTAGACAGGGTGGATTAAGACCAGCTAGACAGGGTTGATTAAGACCAGCTAGACAGGGTTGATCAAGACCAGCTAGACAGGGTTGATTAAGACCAGCTAGACAGGGTTGATTAAGACCAGCTAGACAGGGTGGATTAAGACCAGCTAGACAGGGTTGATTAAGACCAGCTAGACAGGGTTGGCATAATGTTCTGTACAGGTCTGATTAAGACCAACTAGACAGGGTTGGCATAATGTTCTATACAGGGTTGATTAAGACCAGCTAGATAGGGTTGATTAAGACCAGTTAGACAGGGTTGATTAAGACCAGTTAGACACGGTTGATTAAGACCAGTTAGACACGGTTGATTAAGACCAGCTAGACAGGTTTGGCATAATGTTCTGTACAGGGTTGATTAAGACCAGCTAGACAGGGTTGGCATAATGTTCTGTACAGGGTTGATTAAGACCAGCTAGACAGAGTTGGCATAATGTTCTGTACAGGGTTGGGGGGGGGGGGACAGTACTAAATGCTTGGCGTGGGTTCCAAATAGTGTATTAATCTAGAAGCGGCAGCTGTTTGCGATAGAGATTGATTGCCATGGCTGTGTTTAATGGTGCAGGCAACATTTTCTTTCTTTGGCTTGTTAGTGTCCTGTAGGACTGATGACTGCTCAGCTTATTAGCTTTAATAAATGGGAGAACACATTAAGAATGTAAATGACCCAAACATGAATAACAGTTAGACAAGAAAGAAAATCTATAGTGTGAGTAAAATACAATACACAGCCTCTGGTTATCGGAGGCTACACATGTAAACACAGCCTCTGGTTATCGGAGGCTACACATGTAAACACAGCCTCTGGTTATCGGAGGCTACACATGTAAACACAGCCTCTGGTTATCGGAGGCTACACATGTAAACACAGCCTCTGGTTATCGGAGGCTACACATGTAAACACAGCCTCTGGTTATCGGAGACTACACATGTAAACACAGCCTCTGGTTATCGGAGGCTACACATGTAAACACAGCCTCTGGTTATCGGAGGCTACACATGTAAACACAGCCTCTGGTTATCGGAGGCTACACATGTAAACACAGTCTCTGGTTATCGGAGGCTACACATGTAAACACAGTCTCTGGTTATCGGAGGCTACACATGTAAACACAGGCTCTGGTTATCGGAGGCTACACATGTAAACACAGCCTCTGGTTATCGGAGGCTACACATGTAAACACAGCCTCTGGTTATCGGAGGCTACACATGTAAACACAGTCTCTGGTTATCGGAGGCTACACATGTAAACACAGTCTCTGGTTATCGGAGGCTACACATGTAAACACAGGCTCTGGTTATCGGAGGCTACACATGTAAACACAGCCTCTGGTTATCGGAGGCTACACATGTAAACACAGCCTCTGGTTATCGGAGGCTACACATGTAAACACAGCCTCTGGTTATCGGAGGCTACACATGTAAACACAGCCTCTGGTTATCGGAGGCTACACATGTAAACACAGCCTCTGGTTATCGGAGGCTACACATGTAAACACAGCCTCTGGTTATCGGAGGCTACACATGTAAACACAGCCTCTGGTTATCGGAGGCTACACATGTAAACACAGCCTCTGGTTATCGGAGGCTACACATGTAAACACAGCCTCTGGTTATCGGAGGCTACACATGTAAACACAGCCTCTGGTTATCGGAGACTACACATGTAAACACAGCCTCTGGTTATCGGAGACTACACATGTAAACACAGCCTCTGGTTATCGGAGGCTACACATGTAAACACAGCCTCTGGTTATCGGAGGCTACACATGTAAACACAGCCTCTGGTTATCGGAGGCTACACATGTAAACACAGCCTCTGGTTATCGGAGGCTACACATGTAAACACAGCCTCTGGTTATCGGAGGCTACACATGTAAACACAGCCTCTGGTTATCGGAGGCTACACATGTAAACACAGCCTCTGGTTATCGGAGGCTACACATGTAAACACAGCCTCTGGTTATCGGAGGCTACACATGTAAACACAGCCTCTGGTTATCGGAGGCTACACATGTAAACACAGCCTCTGGTTATCGGAGGCTACACATGTAAACACAGCCTCTGGTTATCGGAGGCTACACATGTAAACACAGCCTCTGGTTATCGGAGGCTACACATGTAAACACAGCCTCTGGTTATCGGAGGCTACACATGTAAACACAGCCTCTGGTTATCGGAGGCTACACATGTAAACACAGTCTCTGGTTATCGGAGGCTACACATGTAAACACAGTCTCTGGTTATCGGAGGCTACACATGTAAACACAGTCTCTGGTTATCGGAGGCTACACATGTAAACACAGTCTCTGGTTATCGGAGGCTACACATGTAAACACAGTCTCTGGTTATCGGAGGCTACACATGTAAACACAGTCTCTGGTTATCGGAGGCTACACATGTAAACACAGCCTCTGGTTATCGGAGGCTACACATGTAAACACAGTCTCTGGTTATCGAAGGCTACACATGTAAACACAGCCTCTGGTTATCGGAGGCTACACATGTAAACACAGCCTCTGGTTATCGGAGGCTACACATGTAAACACAGCCTCTGGTTATCGGAGGCTACACATGTAAACACAGCCTCTGGTTATCGGAGGCTACACATGTAAACACAGCCTCTGGTTATCGGAGGCTACACATGTAAACACAGCCTCTGGTTATCGGAGGCTACACATGTAAACACAGCCTCTGGTTATCGGAGGCTACACATGTAAACACAGCCTCTGGTTATCGGAGGCTACACATGTAAACACAGCCTCTGGTTATCGGAGGCTACACATGTAAACACAGCCTCTGGTTATCGGAGACTACACATGTAAACACAGCCTCTGGTTATCGGAGACTACACATGTAAACACAGCCTCTGGTTATCGGAGACTACACATGTAAACACAGCCTCTGGTTATCGGAGGCTACACATGTAAACACAGCCTCTGGTTATCGGAGGCTACACATGTAAACACAGCCTCTGGTTATCGGAGGCTACACATGTAAACACAGCCTCTGGTTATCGGAGGCTACACATGTAAACACAGCCTCTGGTTATCGGAGGCTACACATGTAAACACAGCCTCTGGTTATCGGAGGCTACACATGTAAACACAGTTTCTGGTTATCGGAGGCTACACATGTAAACACAGCCTCTGGTTATCGGAGGCTACACATGTAAACACAGACTCTGGTTATCGGAGGCTACACATGTAAACACAGCCTCTGGTTATCGGAGGCTACACATGTAAACACAGCCTCTGGTTATCGGAGGCTACACATGTAAACACAGCCTCTGGTTATCGGAGGCTACACATGTAAACACAGCCTCTGGTTATCGGAGACTACACATGTAAACACAGCCTCTGGTTATCGGAGGCTACACATGTAAACACAGCCTCTGGTTATCGGAGGCTACACATGTAAACACAGCCTCTGGTTATCGGAGGCTACACATGTAAACACAGCCTCTGGTTATCGGAGACTACACATGTAAACACAGCCTCTGGTTATCGGAGGCTACACATGTATACACAGCCTCTGGTTATCGGAGGCTACACATGTAAACACAGCCTCTGGTTATCGGAGGCTACACATGTAAACACAGCCTCTGGTTATCGGAGGCTACACATGTAAACACAGCCTCTGGTTATCGGAGGCTACACATGTAAACACAGCCTCTGGTTATCGGAGGCTACACATGTAAACACAGCCTCTGGTTATCGGAGGCTACACATGTAAACACAGCCTCTGGTTATCGGAGGCTACACATGTAAACACAGCCTCTGGTTATCGGAGGCTACACATGTAAACACAGGCTCTGGTTATCGGAGGCTACACATGTAAACACAGTCTCTGGTTATCGGAGGCTACACATGTAAACACAGTCTCTGGTTATCGGAGGCTACACATGTAAACACAGTCTCTGGTTATCGGAGGCTACACATGTAAACACAGTCTCTGGTTATCGGAGGCTACACATGTAAACACAGTCTCTGGTTATCGGAGGCTACACATGTAAACACAGCCTCTGGTTATCGGAGGCTACACATGTAAACACAGTCTCTGGTTATCGGAGGCTACACATGTAAACACAGCCTCTGGTTATCGGAGGCTACACATGTAAACACAGCCTCTGGTTATCGGAGGCTACACATGTAAACCCCACTTCTGGTTATCGGAGGCTACACATGTAAACACAGTCTCTGGTTATCGGAGGCTACACATGTAAACACAGCCTCTGGTTATCGGAGGCTACACATGTAAACACAGCCTCTGGTTATCGGAGGCTACACATGTAAACACAGTCTCTGGTTATCGGAGGCTACACATGTAAACACAGTCTCTGGTTATCGGAGGCTACACATGTAAACACAGCCTCTGGTTATCGGAGGCTACACAAGTAAACACAGCCTCTCGTTATCGGAGGCTACACATGTAAACACAGCCTCTGGTTATCGGAGGCTACACATGTAAACACAGTCTCTGGTTATCGGAGGCTACACATGTAAACACAGCCTCTGGTTATCGGAGGCTACACATGTAAACACAGCCTCTGGTTATCGGAGGCTACACATGTAAACACAGCCTCTCGTTATCGGAGGCTACACATGTAAACACAGCCTCTGGTTATCGGAGGCTACACATGTAAACACAGTCTCTGGTTATCGGAGGCTACACATGTAAACACAGCCTCTGGTTATCGGAGGCTACACATGTAAACACAGCCTCTGGTTATCGGAGGCTACACATGTAAACACAGCCTCTGGTTATCGGAGGCTACACATGTAAACACAGCCTCTGGTTATCGGAGACTACACATGTAAACACAGCCTCTGGTTATCGGAGGCTACACATGTAAACACAGCCTCTGGTTATCGGAGGCTACACATGTAAACACAGCCTCTGGTTATCGGAGGCTACACATGTAAACACAGCCTCTGGTTATCGGAGGCTACACATGTAAACACAGTCTCTGGTTATCGGAGGCTACACATGTAAACACAGGCTCTGGTTATCGGAGGCTACACATGTAAACACAGCCTCTGGTTATCGGAGGCTACACATGTAAACACAGCCTCTGGTTATCGGAGGCTACACATGTAAACACAGTCTCTGGTTATCGGAGGCTACACATGTAAACACAGTCTCTGGTTATCGGAGGCTACACATGTAAACACAGGCTCTGGTTATCGGAGGCTACACATGTAAACACAGCCTCTGGTTATCGGAGGCTACACATGTAAACACAGCCTCTGGTTATCGGAGGCTACACATGTAAACACAGCCTCTGGTTATCGGAGGCTACACATGTAAACACAGCCTCTGGTTATCGGAGGCTACACATGTAAACACAGCCTCTGGTTATCGGAGGCTACACATGTAAACACAGACTCTGGTTATCGGAGGCTACACATGTAAACACAGCCTCTGGTTATCGGAGGCTACACATGTAAACACAGCCTCTGGTTATCGGAGGCTACACATGTAAACACAGCCTCTGGTTATCGGAGGCTACACATGTAAACACAGCCTCTGGTTATCGGAGACTACACATGTAAACACAGCCTCTGGTTATCGGAGACTAGACATGTAAACACAGCCTCTGGTTATCGGAGACTACACATGTAAACACAGCCTCTGGTTATCGGAGGCTACACATGTAAACACAGCCTCTGGTTATTGGAGGCTACACATGTAAACACAGTCTCTGGTTATCGGAGGCTACACATGTAAACACAGCCTCTGGTTATCGGAGGCTACACATGTAAACACAGCCTCTGGTTATCGGAGGCTACACATGTAAACACAGCCTCTGGTTATCGGAGGCTACACATGTAAACACAGTCTCTGGTTATCGGAGGCTACACATGTAAACACAGCCTCTGGTTATCGGAGGCTACACATGTAAACACAGCCTCTGGTTATCGGAGGCTACACATGTAAACACAGTCTCTGGTTATCGGAGGCTACACATGTAAACACAGTCTCTGGTTATCGGAGGCTACACATGTAAACACAGCCTCTGGTTATCGGAGGCTACACATGTAAACACAGCCTCTGGTTATCGGAGGCTACACATGTAAACACAGCCTCTGGTTATCGGAGGCTACACATGTAAACACAGTCTCTGGTTATCGGAGGCTACACATGTAAACACAGTCTCTGGTTATCGGAGGCTACACATGTAAACACAGCCTCTGGTTATCGGAGGCTACACATGTAAACACAGCCTCTGGTTATCGGAGGCTACACATGTAAACACAGCCTCTGGTTATCGGAGGCTACACATGTAAACACAGCCTCTGGTTATCGGAGGCTACACATGTAAACACAGTCTCTGGTTATCGGAGGCTACACATGTAAACACAGCCTCTGGTTATCGGAGGCTACACATGTAAACACAGCCTCTGGTTATCGGAGGCTACACATGTAAACACAGCCTCTGGTTATCGGAGGCTACACATGTAAACACAGCCTCTGGTTATCGGAGGCTACACATGTAAACACAGCCTCTGGTTATCGGAGGCTACACATGTAAACACAGCCTCTGGTTATCGGAGGCTACACATGTAAACACAGCCTCTGGTTATCGGAGGCTACACATGTAAACACAGCCTCTGGTTATCGGAGACTACACATGTAAACACAGCCTCTGGTTATCGGAGACTACACATGTAAACACAGCCTCTGGTTATCGGAGACTACACATGTAAACACAGCCTCTGGTTATCGGAGGCTACACATGTAAACACAGCCTCTGGTTATCGGAGGCTACACATGTAAACACAGCCTCTGGTTATCGGAGGCTACACATGTAAACACAGCCTCTGGTTATCGGAGACTACACATGTAAACACAGCCTCTGGTTATCGGAGGCTACACATGTATACACAGCCTCTGGTTATCGGAGGCTACACATGTAAACACAGCCTCTGGTTATCGGAGGCTACACATGTAAACACAGCCTCTGGTTATCGGAGGCTACACATGTAAACACAGCCTCTGGTTATCGGAGGCTACACATGTAAACACAGCCTCTGGTTATCGGAGGCTACACATGTAAACACAGCCTCTGGTTATCGGAGGCTACACATGTAAACACAGCCTCTGGTTATCGGAGGCTACACATGTAAACACAGGCTCTGGTTATCGGAGGCTACACATGTAAACACAGTCTCTGGTTATCGGAGGCTACACATGTAAACACAGTCTCTGGTTATCGGAGGCTACACATGTAAACACAGTCTCTGGTTATCGGAGGCTACACATGTAAACACAGTCTCTGGTTATCGGAGGCTACACATGTAAACACAGTCTCTGGTTATCGGAGGCTACACATGTAAACACAGCCTCTGGTTATCGGAGGCTACACATGTAAACACAGTCTCTGGTTATCGGAGGCTACACATGTAAACACAGCCTCTGGTTATCGGAGGCTACACATGTAAACACAGCCTCTGGTTATCGGAGGCTACACATGTAAACCCCACTTCTGGTTATCGGAGGCTACACATGTAAACACAGTCTCTGGTTATCGGAGGCTACACATGTAAACACAGCCTCTGGTTATCGGAGGCTACACATGTAAACACAGCCTCTGGTTATCGGAGGCTACACATGTAAACACAGTCTCTGGTTATCGGAGGCTACACATGTAAACACAGTCTCTGGTTATCGGAGGCTACACATGTAAACACAGCCTCTGGTTATCGGAGGCTACACAAGTAAACACAGCCTCTCGTTATCGGAGGCTACACATGTAAACACAGCCTCTGGTTATCGGAGGCTACACATGTAAACACAGTCTCTGGTTATCGGAGGCTACACATGTAAACACAGCCTCTGGTTATCGGAGGCTACACATGTAAACACAGCCTCTGGTTATCGGAGGCTACACATGTAAACACAGCCTCTGGTTATCGGAGGCTACACATGTAAACACAGCCTCTGGTTATCGGAGACTACACATGTAAACACAGCCTCTGGTTATCGGAGGCTACACATGTAAACACAGCCTCTGGTTATCGGAGGCTACACATGTAAACACAGCCTCTGGTTATCGGAGGCTACACATGTAAACACAGCCTCTGGTTATCGGAGGCTACACATGTAAACACAGTCTCTGGTTATCGGAGGCTACACATGTAAACACAGGCTCTGGTTATCGGAGGCTACACATGTAAACACAGCCTCTGGTTATCGGAGGCTACACATGTAAACACAGCCTCTGGTTATCGGAGGCTACACATGTAAACACAGTCTCTGGTTATCGGAGGCTACACATGTAAACACAGTCTCTGGTTATCGGAGGCTACACATGTAAACACAGGCTCTGGTTATCGGAGGCTACACATGTAAACACAGCCTCTGGTTATCGGAGGCTACACATGTAAACACAGCCTCTGGTTATCGGAGGCTACACATGTAAACACAGCCTCTGGTTATCGGAGGCTACACATGTAAACACAGCCTCTGGTTATCGGAGGCTACACATGTAAACACAGCCTCTGGTTATCGGAGGCTACACATGTAAACACAGACTCTGGTTATCGGAGGCTACACATGTAAACACAGCCTCTGGTTATCGGAGGCTACACATGTAAACACAGCCTCTGGTTATCGGAGGCTACACATGTAAACACAGCCTCTGGTTATCGGAGGCTACACATGTAAACACAGCCTCTGGTTATCGGAGACTACACATGTAAACACAGCCTCTGGTTATCGGAGACTAGACATGTAAACACAGCCTCTGGTTATCGGAGACTACACATGTAAACACAGCCTCTGGTTATCGGAGGCTACACATGTAAACACAGCCTCTGGTTATTGGAGGCTACACATGTAAACACAGTCTCTGGTTATCGGAGGCTACACATGTAAACACAGCCTCTGGTTATCGGAGGCTACACATGTAAACACAGCCTCTGGTTATCGGAGGCTACACATGTAAACACAGCCTCTGGTTATCGGAGGCTACACATGTAAACACAGTCTCTGGTTATCGGAGGCTACACATGTAAACACAGCCTCTGGTTATCGGAGGCTACACATGTAAACACAGCCTCTGGTTATCGGAGGCTACACATGTAAACACAGTCTCTGGTTATCGGAGGCTACACATGTAAACACAGTCTCTGGTTATCGGAGGCTACACATGTAAACACAGCCTCTGGTTATCGGAGGCTACACATGTAAACACAGCCTCTGGTTATCGGAGGCTACACATGTAAACACAGCCTCTGGTTATCGGAGGCTACACATGTAAACACAGTCTCTGGTTATCGGAGGCTACACATGTAAACACAGTCTCTGGTTATCGGAGGCTACACATGTAAACACAGTCTCTGGTTATCGGAGGCTACACATGTAAACACAGTCTCTGGTTATCGGAGGCTACACATGTAAACACAGTCTCTGGTTATCGGAGGCTACACATGTAAACACAGTCTCTGGTTATCGGAGGCTACACATGTAAACACAGCCTCTGGTTATCGGAGGCTACACATGTAAACACAGTCTCTGGTTTCGGAGGCTACACATGTAAACACAGCCTCTGGTTATCGGAGGCTACACATGTAAACACAGCCTCTGGTTATCGGAGGCTACACATGTAAACCCCACTTCTGGTTATCGGAGGCTACACATTTAAACACAGTCTCTGGTTATCGGAGGCTACACATGTAAACACAGCCTCTGGTTATCGGAGGCTACACATGTAAACACAGCCTCTGGTTATCGGAGGCTACACATGTAAACACAGTCTCTGGTTATCGGAGGCTACACATGTAAACACAGTCTCTGGTTATCGGAGGCTACACATGTAAACACAGCCTCTGGTTATCGGAGGCTACACAAGTAAACACAGCCTCTCGTTATCGGAGGCTACACATGTAAACACAGCCTCTGGTTATCGGAGGCTACACATGTAAACACAGTCTCTGGTTATCGGAGGCTACACATGTAAACACAGCCTCTGGTTATCGGAGGCTACACATGTAAACACAGCCTCTGGTTATCGGAGGCTACACATGTAAACACAGCCTCTCGTTATCGGAGGCTACACATGTAAACACAGCCTCTGGTTATCGGAGGCTACACATGTAAACACAGTCTCTGGTTATCGGAGGCTACACATGTAAACACAGCCTCTGGTTATCGGAGGCTACACATGTAAACACAGCCTCTGGTTATCGGAGGCTACACATTTAAACACAGCCTCGGGGTGGCAGGTAGATTAGTGGTTAGAGCGTTGGGCCGAAAGGTTGTAAGATCGAATCCCTTAGCTGACAAGGTAAAAAGGAACCAGGCAGTTAACCCTCTGTTCCCCGGTAGGCCGTCGTTGTAAATATATTTTATTAACTGACTTGCCTAGCAAGTCACATGAAAATCACCTCTACACTGAGAGAGAATAAGTTGAGGATCAGAAAGGTCTTTCTTGACCGTATGGATTGGTAATGTCAGTGTTGTTCTGCATGCTCTAGCAAAGTCTCAGTGCCAGCCTGAGTCCTCTGGTGCAGCGTGAGGTACAAAGCTTATAATTGCATTCATGGTGGTCGAAAAATGCCATTGAAAGTGTTGCACTTAAATAGAGTTTAGGATTTAAACGGTTTGTCAACACTCAGCATCAACAAAGCTTAACCAAATAAACAAATGCTGCGTTACAACAATGTATTGCCAGCCTGGCATTAAGATATCACTGCTGTCTGTCCTAACTATCGTCAGCCATTGTTTCAACTTCCGTCTGATATTGTGTGGTCCTTTATCATTCTGCCCTGTAGGTAGACTATAGACCATACCTCTGTCTGTCATTACCAAGACCAGGGAGGGAGAGAGCAGAAAGCCCCCCCCCCCCCCCCCCCCCCCCCACACACACACCTCTGCTTTAGACATTATCACCAGCACCACCCACGTACTAACATAACCATAGCATGACCATGACTGTTAGCATGTAGCGTAACCACACAACGGTTCACTGTGAAACTCCACCGTGAAGAGAAACTGCTTAGTGCTGAGAAACTGTGGATCAGCCCACCCTAAACAGTACAGGCTATTTTCCCTGACACAGATAACGCTTAGTCCTGGACAAAAAAAGTTATGCTCATTGTAGGAATCTCCATCGAAATACGTAGTTTTTTAGACCAGGACTAATCTCTCTGGGAAACCAGCCCTAACAGTGTTGCTTCCGTCCCTCTCCTCGCTCCGACTTGGGTTTGAACCAGGGACCCTCTGCACACATCAACAACTGCCTAACCCACGAAGCATCGTTACCTATCGCGTCACAAAAAGCCAAGGGAAACAACTACTTCAAGGTCTCAGAGCGAGTGACGTCACCGTAACTAGGGAGCCTTTACACCCGGGTGACTTAGCAGTGTGAGAAGTTTACAAAGACAGGTCTTATTAAATAACTAGTGTCAGATCTTACTAAGTACTTACCCGTAGAACTACTAATAACAAGTCAAATACTTACAATTGAACATAAAATGTGTGTTTCAATCACAAAATATGTGTAATATACATGGCTATATATGGCTGCATAACTTTATAAGGGGATACTTTAATCATTTTTTAATAAAACTTAGAATTTATTTCACATTGTAAAAAATCCTTTCATTTCTGGTAATCACATGTCCCTTTCAGCCTTCACATTCCTTCATATCTTTGATTGTCATCTCATACTTGGAGCCACTTTAAACCATTACGCCTATTTCAATGTCTCAGTCCGTCCCCCAAATGATTCCCCCCCCCCCCGTTTGCTAGGTTCTAAGGGAAGTACACAAATGTCTTTTGAACATTTCAGATAAAAGCACTTTAGAGACACGGTGAGGCATTATGACCAAGTATTTGAAGTCATGAAGTCATGTTCTGCATCCCAAAGAGTCTCAAATGACACACTATATATCCCTTATATAGTGCACTACTTTACAGGACCTTGGTCAATAGTAACACACTATATAGGGAATAGTGTGTCATTTGAGACTCAACCGTAACCATGGTCTTACTGGAAAGGCATGTTTTGTATTACAGACCGATACAAATGGAAACAGATGTACAAATGGGTTTTGGTGGAAACAAATGAAATTACTCTCTATAATATTGAACAGCAGAGAGTAATATTGCTGATCGCTATCCAAAGAACCCACATACATTATTTATATATATATTATATTTTCTCAAAGTCATTTGTTTTTCCTCTACTGTTGGTACACTGTTCAGTGTTGGACTATAGGGAGACTGTTGGTATACTGTTCAGTATTGGACTATAGGGAGACTGTTGGTATACTGTTCAGTATTGGACTATAGGGAGACTGTTGGTATACTGTTCAGTATTGGACTATAGGGAGACTGTTGGTATACTGTTCAGTATTGGACTATAGGGAGACTGTTGGTATACTGTTCAGTATTGGACTATAGGGAGACTGTTGGTATACTGTTCAGTATTGGACTATAGGGAGACTGTTGGTATACTGTTCAGTATTGGACTATAGGGAGACTGTTGGTATACTGTTCAGTATTGGACTATAGGGAGACTGTTGGTATACTGTTCAGTATTGGACTATAGGGAACTTGCAAAACATCTATTAATGTTGATATACCTCTTGTTTCACCTACAAGTAAAACATTATACAACTTGTTAATAACAATTGAACAGTTGTTAGCGGGACACTTCAACCTAATTCCATCCTAGTTAGAGATCTACTCATGTCTCACCATAGACTGTCGTGAGGTCAAAGCCTGCTTAGAATGTGTTGGGAAATGTTGCACAGTGGAAAAGCACTGCCTGATATGAGTAGCTTAGATAGATAGATAGATAGATAGATAGATAGATAGATAGATAGATAGAGGAATAAGTCTATCTATCTGAAGATGCTAGAGTTATTCCTCTATCTGGAGCTGCTAGAGTTATTCCTCTATCTGGAGATGCTAGAGTTATTCCTCTATCTGGAGATGCTAGACTTATTCCTCTATCTGGAGATGCTAGACTTATTCCTCTATCTGGAGATGCTAGAGTTATTCCTCTAACTGGAGATGCTAGACTTATTCCTCTATCTGGAGCTGCTAGAGTTATTCCTCTATCTGGAGCTGCTAGACTTATTCCTCTATCTGGAGCCATTAGAGATCAATAACATCTCATAACATAATTGTTCACTTGTATAACTTACCGCGGACGTCTGAGTGATGCATGGGACAGACAGTGGCCTGGGTTTAGCCAATGAAACTTGGGGGAAGATGGGAAGTCATGTTGGTTAAGGGAGGTTAGTCTGACGTCTGGAAAATACCAGAGAGATTTATCTGAGTCGAAATGTAAACAAAACACAAATAGATGTAAATCACACATCACTATTTTCTGTTCTGATTTACATTTCTGCTATGAATTTATATATATATAAACTGTTACATCCTAAACAAACTCAAAGACAGCTTGGCTATGAGGAGAAAAGTGGGAGAGAAAGGGAGAGGGAGAAATATGCCCAGAGGGCAGCAGCTAGCAGCCAGAGTGTCGGGCCTGTCGGGCGGATGGACGGACGGTGCTCCACATATATCACTAAGGAATGCTCCAAAACACAAACAACACGTCCTCCCCTGCACTTGCCAAAATAACTCAAGTGCACAGTGATTTCCTAATTCATTTTGGGGAAGAACACGAGGAGCTGTCAGCCTCCCTCCATAAAATAAACCATGCTATTCCTCCGTGTGCAATAATGAGGCTACTGCCAACACCCTGTCCCATCCCATATCTAAAGTTTTCATATTTACACCCTGTCCCGTGTTTCATTTACACCCTGTCCCGTGTTTCTATCTACATATCTGATCCAGGAGAATGGCTTCATATTTACACCCTGTCCAGTGTTTCTATCTACATATCTGATCCAGGAGAAAGGCTTCAAGGTTTTAATGTTTACTTCATATGCTACAGCGATTACAGTGTTAGGTGAGACGTTTCATCTATCAATGGTACAGTTGTTGTAGACATGATCTACTACAGTAGATAGAGACTTGGAGAGTTTTACACATTGGTGACACTAAAGACGTCTGACACTAAAGACGTGTGAGATACATACAACATACGTTACGGTGTGGGATATATAGGCTACACCAAGATACTGACTCGCGATGATGAATCTGACAAGTATCTCATTAAACGCTTGCAGTATCCATGACGACAAGTGTGTTACAAATAACAACTGTGATAACTGTTTCTACGTTCTCCAGTCGTATAACCAACAGGGCTAAAATGTGACCTGTGGGATCATTTCCTTCATTCAACAGCATCAAAGACAAACTAAAACTAACTAACTTGGTAAAGTCTTATGGCCTTATGACTTTAGTCCTATGACTTTGCATAGAAGGAACCATACAAGGCATTAACAATAGGGAGGATGGGCTCAAATCTGTCAAGGCACCTAACCCGAATTGCTCCAGGGTCGCCGTTGATAATGGCAGACCCTGGCCATGACCCCCACTCTCCCAGGGTGTCTCCAGCGTTATGGGTGTGTCAGCATTTGGGCCCTGCTAATGAACTATGTCATGTTTTGTGAATGAGGAGAGATGTACAAGCTTAAACTCACAGCAGTATTTCCGTTTCGTGGCATTACTGGAAGGGTTGTATGGAGGAACACCAACATTAGCTCCTCTTCCTAGTATCCTGATGGCTAACGTCCAATCACTGGAAAATAACCTTTGTGACCTCAGATCAAACCTTCAATCGTAGAGGGAGATCAGGGAATGATGTGTCTTTGTTTTTAAATCCATATTCGGATGGATCGAACGGTAGCTTCTGGTAAGAGTTAGGGGGAGGGGTATGTTTCCTCATAAACAATTCCTGGTGTACCGAAGTTGAAAACATTGCAAGCTCCTGTTCACCCGACCTGGACATTCTGATGCTAAAATACCGACCTCACCATATGCCAAGGGAATTTGTGTGTGTTATTATCATCACAGCTGTGTACATTCCGCCACACCAAGGCACTTTAGCAAACTGTACAAGATCATTAGCCAGCAAGAATCCTCTCACCCAGAAGCAGTCTTTATTGTCACAGATGACTTTAACCAAGCCTGTCTAAAACACATTTTTCCAAAAATATCACCGACATGTATCCTCCCTTACAAGAGGATCCAGCGTGCTTGAACATGTATATAGACAAACATTCGTGACCCGTAAAAAGCCATCCCACTTCCCCCACGTCGGCCAATCAGTTCACGTCTCTCTGTTCCTACTCCCACATCTACAAGCAGCAACTCAAGAGGGAGTCACCAACACAGAGACAAGTGAGGCACTGGACAGAGGAGGCAGACTCATTCCTGCAGGGTTGTTTTGAGAATCCTGATTGGAATATGTTCAAAGATTAATCCACCCAGGACTCATCCATGTACATTAAGGTACAGTTGAAATTGGAAGTTTACATATACCTTAGCCAAATACATTTAATGAAGTCAGTTTTTCACAATTCCTGACATTTAATCCTAGTAAAATGTCCCTGTCTTAGGTCAGTTAGGATCACCACTTCATTTTAAGAATGTGAAATGTCAGAATAATAGTAGAAAGAATGATTTATTTCAGCTTTCATTTCTTTCATCACATTCCCAGTGGGTCAAAAGTTTACACACACTCAATTAGTTTTTGGTAGCATTGCCTTTAAATTGTTTAACTTGGGTCAAACGTTTTGGGTAGCCTTCCGCAAGCTTCCCACAATAAATTGGGTGAATTTTGGCCCATTCCTCCTGACAGAGCTGGTGTAACTGAGTCAGGTGTGTAGGCCTCCTTGCTTGCACATGCTTTTTCAGTTCTGCCCACACATTTTCTATAGGATTGAGGTCAGGGCTTTGTGATGGCCACTCCAATACCTTGACTTTGTTGTCCTTAAGCCATTTTGCCATAACTTTGGAAGTATGCTTGGGGTCATTGTCCATTTGGAAGACCCATTTGCGACCAAGCTTTATCTTCCTGACTGTCTTGAGATGCTGCTTCAATACATCCACATAATTTTCCTCCCCCATGATGCCGTCTATTTTGTGAAGTGCACCAGTCCCTACTGCAGCAAAACACCCCCACAACATGATGCTGCCACCCCCGTGCTTCACGGTTGGGATGGTGTTCCTCGGCTTGCAAGCATCCCCCTTTTTCCTCCAAACATAGCGATGGTCAAACAGACCATAGGACATTTCTCTAAAAAGTACGATATTTGTCCCCATGTGCAGTTGCAAACCGTAGTCTGGCTTTTTTATGGCAGTTTTGGAGCAGTCGCTTCTTCCTGGCTGAGCGGCCTTTCAGGTTATGTCGATATAGGACTCGTTTTACTGTGGATATAGATTTGTACCTGTTTCCTCCAGCATCTTCACACGGTCCTTTGCTGTTGTTCTGGGATTGATTTGCACTTTTCGCACAAAAGTACGTTCATCTCTAGGAGAGAGAACGCGTCTCCTTCCTGAGCGTTATGACGGCTGCGTGGTCCCATGGTGTTTATACTTGCGTACTATTATTTGTACAGATGAACGTGGTACCTTCAGGCGTTTGGAAATTGCTCCCAAGGATGAACCAGACTTGTGGAGGTCTACAATTTTCCCATGATGTCAAGCAAAGAAGCATTTAGTTTGAAGGTAGACCTTGAAATACATCCACAGGTACACCTCCAATTGACTCAAATTATGTCAATTAGACTATCAGAAGCTTCTAAAGCCATGACATCATTTTCTGGAATTTTTCAAGCTGTTTAGAGGCACATTCAACTTAGTGTTTGTAAACTTCTGACCCACTGGAATTGTAGTGAATTATAAGTGAAATATTGATACATATGATACTTACTTATTATAAGTGAAATAATCTGTCTGTAAACAATTGTTGTAAAAATTATTTGTGTCATGAACAAAGTAGATGTCCTAACTGACTTGCCAAAACTATAGTTTGTTAACAAGAAATTTGTGGAGTGGTTGAAAAATGAGTTTTAATGACTCCAACCTAAGTGTATGTAAACTTCCGACTTCAACTGTATATACATCGACAGCTTCATTAGGAAGTGTGTTGATGAAATGTGTTGACCCATTTCCCAACCAAAAACCCTGGATGAACGGAGATATTCGTACCATGATGAGAACCCGTACTGCAGCATTCAATGTCAGCAGAACGAACTCTGATGACTGGGTGAAGTGCGGCATGTACAAGACAAGCAGGTACGAGCTCCGTAAATCCATTAGGGACGCAAAAAGACAATACAGAATCCAACTTGATGTTCGACAACTCAGACGGGCGACGCATGTGGTCAGGACTACAGACTATCACGGATGACAAAAGCAAATCCAGCTGTGTGGTGCCCACCAACGCCTTCCTGCCAGATGAGCTTAACACATTCTACGCATGGTTTGAGGCAGACAATTCCCGAGCCATCCAGGAAGACTCTCGCTGCTCCAGACGACCAGGTGCTTTCGCTCTTCAAGGCTGATGTGGGGAAAACTCTCAAAAGAGTGAATACTCTCCTCAGAGTGTGTGCTGACCAGTTGGTGGTCATCTTCTCTGAAATCTTCAACCTGCACTCTTAGAAAAAAAGGTTATTCGGCTGTCCCCATAGGAGAACCCTTTTTGGTTCCAGGTAGAACTATTTTGTTTTACATGGAACCCAATAAGGTTCTACCTGGATCCAAAAAGGGTACTTCAAAGGGTTCTCCTTTAGGGAGAGCTGCAGAACCCTTTTTTCTAAGATTGTGTCCCTGTCCCAGGCTGCAGTTCCCACCTGCTTTAAGGAGACCACCATCATCCCAGTGCCCAAAACAAACAAAGTGACATGCCCAAATGATTATCGCCCCGTCGCCCTCACCTCGGTCATCATAAAGCGCTTTGAGAGGCTGGTCATGGCCCACATTAAGGCCAACATGCCAGCACACTGGACCCATTCCAATTCCCCTACCGCTCCTACAGAAACACAGAAGATGCCATTTCCATCGCTTTTCACACGGCCGTAACACATCTGGACAAGAGGAACACCTATGTGAGAATGATGTTCATTGACTACAGTTCAGCATTCAACACTATTGTTCCCTCCAAGGTCATCACCAAGCTCAGAGCCCTGGGACTGGACACCACCCTATGCAACTGGATCCTGGACTTCCTGACAGGCAGACCACATGCTGTGAGGATTGGCAACAACACCACCTCCACACTGGGGCGCCCCATGGGTTCATCCTCAGTCATCTGCTGTATTCTCTGTTCACCCATCAAATTTGCTGACGACACCACGGTTGTAGGCCTGAAATAACAAGTCAATCAAATTTATTTATAAAGCCCTACATCAGCTGATGTCACAAAGTGCTGTACAGAAACCCAGCCTAAAACCCCAAACAGCAAGCAATGCAGGTGTAGAAGCATGGTGGATAGGAACTCCCTAGAAAGGCCAGAACCTAGGAAGAAACCTAGAGAGGAACCAGGCTATGAGGGGTGCCGGGTGGAGATTATAACAGAACATGGCCAAAATGTTCAAATGTTCATAGATGATGTTCAAGTCTATAGGGAGGAGGTAAGTGAACTGGCATTGTGGTGTCATGCCAATAACCTCTCAACATCAACAAAACAAAAGGAGTTGATTGTTGACTTCAGGAAGCAGAGGAGGGAATATGACCCGATCCACATCAACGAGACTGCAGTAGAGAGTCACGAGTTTTAAGTTCCTCCACGTCCACATCACTGAGGACTTGACATGGACCAACAACACCACCACTCTTGTCAAGAGGGTCCAACAGCGTCTTTACTACCCAACGCGGATGAAGAAACTTGGCATGCCGCCCAGGCATTATGGCCTGGTACAGGAATTGCTCCATCCACGACCGCAAGGTCCTCCAGCGGGTGGTGAAAACGGCCCAGTACATCACTGGGATCTTGCTCACACCCATCAAGGACATCTACTGAAAACGGTGCCTGAGAAAGGTATGCAGCATAATCAAGGACCCCACACCCTAGCCATGAGCTGTTCACCTCCTTAACGCCGGGCAAACTGTATTTTGTGGGTTTTACAGAGTTACAGCAGTTCTGCATGGAAGAGAGGGCCAAAATTCCTCCACAGCGACGTGAGATCAACAACTACAGGACCTGTTTGGTTGGAGTTGTTGCAGCTTGTAACGCTCTGGGTGTCGTGAGGGGGAAGTCAGGCGCAGAGAAACAGAGAGTTCAATATAGTGCTCTTTTAATGCACACACGGTGAACAACGCCAACGCCCCCCCCCCCCCCCCCAACGAAACACTGGGTGCTCAAAACAAATGCCCCAGACACGGGGGGGCGAAAACTGTCCATCAAACTCCACTAACATAAACCAACACGTTGGTCTACACCAAACACAAAGGTTACAATAATTAATCCCGCACAAAGAACCGGGCGGGCCGGCTGACTAATAAAGCCTAAAATAATTACAACCAACTCAAAACAGGTGTAACCAATAAACACATAAGGAGGGGGAGGAAAGAATCAGCGGCAGCTAGTAGGCCGGCGACGACGACCGCCGAGCGCCACCCGAACGGGAAGGGGAGCCACCTTCGGTCGGAGTCGTGACACACCTAATAGGTGGCATAAAATGTAGAACATTGGAAAAGGGGGCCAATACTTTTCACGGCCACTGTGCAATATACAGTCATGCTACACACACATCACAACTGCTGCTACCAGACTTATTATACGGCTCAATTTATACACGGCCCCCATTCCACTCTTCCCCAATACATGTGTAAATATTGGACTACAAATTATGCGTTCCTGCATTACACTGATGCTTAAATGTCTATTCTATTGAGCCATTTACTTTATGTTCGTATTCTTATATTGTATTGTTTATTTTTGTTGCATTTTCCAGAAGAAACCTGTAAGTAAAACATTTTGTTGGACGATGTGTACCGAAACCTGTAAGTAAAACATTTTGTTGGACGATGTGTACCGAAACCTGTAAGTAAAACATTTTGTTGGACGATGTGTACCACGCGTATCCCATACGTACGACGAATGAAACATAAAACTAGTGCTAAAACACGTGCTAACAAAATAAACATCAGTATTAGCCGTTTGTGAGAATGGAAACCGTCAACCATCATGTTAAGATATTGGACTGAACATTGACTGTATAAAGGGCTAGAATAAGGTATTTATCATTTTGAACTTGAATTGATTGTAACAATTTTCATCAGGAACCATCTGCTGCTTGTAGCTAATTTTAGTAAATCCTGTTTCTCTCCAAGTTAAGAGCTTTTGGGAAAGAGTGTTTTGAGTTTGTTCCATACTCCTACGCTTAGTCCCTGGCTTGTAAAAGCAATTATTTACCTATTCATTAGATACAGTTTTATTCCACCGAAGCTCCGTCCCCAGATTAGAAAGAAGAAAAAAAACTAAACTTGAAATGATTTATCAGTCTTTATCAATTTATCAATTCAACACACAGTTCGAGATTAATACATGAAAACATGCCTCCATTCACATTTTCAGACTCTACAGACGCTTCTAGACTCTTGTGTGAGTTTAGAATCAGAAAGACTCTCTTGTGAGACATTCATCTTGAGAATGGTGTTTAGAATAGAATAAAATATACAGCAAATTCATCACTGCTTCGCCTTAGGGTCTCATGGGGTAACAATTAAACACATGCGCACACACTTCCTGTTTCCCAATCGCTACATTTTGAGCTGCATACTTTTACCGTTGTTCGCCATGACGGACTGCCATGAATGGTAGACTAATTCTAGAGAATTCAACTGACTGGTCGGTCCAAATAGGACGACAGCAGTAACATACATCAAGGTTTCCACTAATAAAAAAACATCTGGTCTGGATGTCTGTGACGGATATTAATCACTGGTAAATCGCCCAATATTCCTGTCTAACTCATAGTTACAATACACACACGCAGAGGTTTCCAAGGCTGTTTTAGGAAGAAATCAACAACACTCGATGGCATTTTAACATGCATGCCTGATTTACAATGAAGACTCCTTACAAGGACATATTGCAAAGAACCAATAGTGTAGAAACAAGGTTTCGACGAAGCCATTTCACTTTATTGAATGCATTAATTGTAATATTGCCACATCTGTTTATGATATTACAATGACAAAGAAGTTACTGCAAATAACGAACGCCCCCCCCCCCCCCCCCCCCCCCCCCCGAACATCATTGCACGCACGACAGACGCGCTTAATATGTACTGCCTTGTTTTCACCATGCTGCACGACGCTCCTCAGCTCAGCAACAACAACAATAACAACAGTGGCGCTGGGCGGCCGGTGGCGCTGTTTCTCCCTACTGCAGATTCCAATCCTTAATTCCGACTTTACATTTCTGAACATCTTGTGTCATTTCAGAATATTTAACTGTAAAACCGAGACTCAAACATTCTTTCAGTCATAGCCAAGAGAACAGACAATACATATGGTCGAAGGAAATGCAAAGAGCAACCAAGACCTTTCCTGCTCTATCCTCTGTCCCCTTCCCTGGCTAGATCCTTCATTGCACCGCTGTAATGGGTGGGATGACAATATGGGCCAGTTGACAACAGCAATCTCAGGGCTTTGTCTTGTTGACAGATGTTTGGAGTGAGTGTGTGTTTGATAGAGGGAGTAGGATTATTTTATGGCACTTAACACATATAATTGCGATTCAAAAATGCAAAAGCACGCATGAGTGTTATGTAAGACAAGAGGAGAGGTCCAGCAGACTCAGACAGACTTGAGAGAGAGAGAGAGAGAGAGAGAGAGAGAGAGAGAGAGAGAGAGAGAGAGAGAGAGAGAGGCAGAGAGGCAGGGAGAGACTGGGAGAGAGAGAGAGAGAGAGAGAGAGAGAGAGAGAGAGAGAGAGGCAGAGAGAGAGATAGAGAGAGAGGCAGAGAGAGAGAGAGAGAGAGAGGCAGAGAGAGAGAGAGAGAGAGAGAGGCAGAGAGGCAGGGAGAGACTGGGAGAGAGAGAGACTGGGAGTACTAAAGTAATAAATTCTGTCAATGAATGTATAACTATTGGCAAGGTGAAATAAATCATGTTGTTTGACAGAGACTTATATTATAAGTGATACATTTCACAGACATTCAGCAGTAAGCTAAGTGTTTGAACATTACCAGGCTTTAAAAACTAAAGCAATTGTAAATCCATTGGCGGAGATAGACAGTCACGACTCCTGCGGATAACAATATGTCAGTCAAGGACAGCCGATGGGGTAAAACACCTCATCAAGTTAGCTTGGTGCTGCAGCAATGTGTTACAACAGAATTCCAGAGAAAAACACTTGTCTCCATCAAGATGGCGCCGGATGCTAAGCTACAGGACTGTTTTTCTAGCACAGACTGGAATATGTTCCGGGACTCCTCCGATGGCATTGAGGAGTACACCACATCAGTCATTGGCTTCATCAATAAGTGCATCGATGATGTCGTCCCCACAGTGACCGTACGTACATACACCAACCAGAACTTATGGAAGCACAGCCAAGAGCTGCCCAGTGACACGAGCCTACTAGACGAGCTAAACTACTTATATGCTCGCTTCGAGTCAAATAACACTGAAACATGCATGATAGCACCAGCTGTTCCAGAAGACTGTGTGATCACGCTCTCCGCAGCCAATGTGAGTAACACCTTTAAAAAGGTCAATGTTCACAAGGCTGCAGAGCCAAACGGATTACTGTGAGCATGCGCTGACCAACTAGCAAGTATCTTCACTGACATTTTTTACCCCTCCCTGTCCGAGTCTGTAATGCCAACATGTTTTAAGCAGACCACTATTGTCCCTGTGCGCAAGAACACTAAGGTAACCTGTCAAAATTACTACCGACCCGTAGCACTCACATCTGTAGCCATGAAGTGCTTTGAAAGGCTGGTCATGGCTCACATCCAAACACCATTATCCCAGAAACCCTAGACCCACTCCAATTTGCGTACCACCCCAACAGATCCACAGATGATGCAATCTCTATTGCACTCCACACTGCCCTTTCCCACATGGACAAAAGGAACACTTATGCGAGAATGCTATTCATTGACTACAGCTCAGAATTCAACACCATAGTGCCCTCAAAGCTCATCAATAAGATAAGGACCCTGGGATTAAACACCTCCCTCTGCAACTGGATCCTGGACTTCCTGACAGGCGCCCCCAGGTGGTAAGGGTAGGTAACAACACATCCGCTACTCTGATCCTCAACACACATGCTCAGTCCCCTCCTGTACTCCGTTCACCAATGACTGCATGGCCAGGCACGACTCCAACACCATCATTAAGTTTGCCGATGACACAACAGTGGTAGGCCTGATCACCGACAACGACGAGGCAGCCTTTAGGGAGGAGGTCAGAGACCTGGCCGTGTGGTGCCAGGACAACAACCTCTCCCTCAACGTGGTCAAGACAAAGGAGATGATTGTGGACGACAGGAAAAAGAGGACTGAGCACGCCCCCATTCTCATCGATGGGGCTGTAGTGGAGCAGGTTGAGAGCTTCAAGTTTCTTGGTGTCCACATCACCAACAAACTAACATGGTCCAAGGACACCAAGGCAGTCATAAAGAGGGCACGACAAAACCTTTTCCCCTTCAGGAGACTGAAAAGATCTGGCATGGGTCCGCAGACCCTCAAAGGGTTCTACAGCGCACCATCTGGTTGCATCACTGCCTGGTATGGCAACTGCTCGACCTCAAGGCACTACAGAGGTTAGGGCGTACGGCCCAGTACATCACTGGGGCACAGCTTTCTACCATCCAGGACCTCTATACCAGGTGGTGTCAGAGGAAGGCCCTAAGAATTGTCAAAGCCTCCAGCCACATTAGTCATACACTGTTCTCTCTGCTACAGCACGGCAAGCAGTACAGGAGCGCCAAGTCTAGGTGCAAAAGGCTTCTAAACAGCTTCTACCCCCAAGCCATAAGACTCCTGAACGCCTAATCCAATGGCTACCCAGACTATTTACATCCCCCCTCTTATACTCCGCTGCTACTCTCTGTTGTTATCATCTATGCATAGTCACTTTAATAACTCTACCTACAGTTGAAGTCGGAAGTTTACATACACTTAGGTTGGAGTCTCCTTTTTCAACCACTACACAAATTTCTTATTAACAAACTATAGTCTTGGCAAGTCAGTTAGGACATCTACTTTGTGCACGACACAAGTAATTTTTCCAACAATTGTTTACCGACAGATTACTTCACTGTATCACAATTCCAGTGGGTCAGAAGGTTACGTACACTAAGTTGACTGTGCCTTTAAACAGCTTGGAAAATTTCAGAAAATAATGTCATGGCTTTAGAAGCCTCTGATAGGCTAATTGACTAAATTAGTATATGTAAACTTCTGACCCACTGGGAATGTGATGAAGTAAATAAAAGCTGAAATAAATAATTCTCTCTACTATTTTTCTGACATTTCACATTCTTACAATAAAGTGGTGATCCTAACTGACCAAAGAAAGGGAATTGTTACAAGGATTAAATGTCAGAAATTGTGAAAAACTGAGTTTAAATGTATTTGGCTAAGGTGTATGTAAATTTCCAACTTCAACTGTACAGTCTTGCCCAAAAGTTTTGAGAATGACACAAATATTAATTTTCAAAGTTTGCTGCTTCAGTGTCTTTAGATATTTTTGTCAGATGTTACTATGGAATACTGAAGAGTAATTACAAGCATTTCATAAGTGTCAAAGGCTTTTATTGTCAATTACATGAAGTTGATGCAAAGAGTCAATATTTGCAGTGTTGACCCTTCTTTTTCAAGACCTCTGCAATCCGCCCTGGCATGCTGTCAATTAACTTCTGGGCCACATCCTGATTGATGGCAGCCCATTCTTGCATAATCAATGCATGGAGTTTGTCAGAATTTGTGGGGTTTTGTTTGTCTACTCGCCTCTTGAAGATTGACCACAAGTTCTCAATGGGATTAAGGTCTGGGGAGTTTCCTGGCCATGGACCCAAAATATCTATGTTTTGTTCCCCGAGCCACTTAGTTATCACTTTTGCCTTGTGGCAAAAGTCCTGTGAGACCATTGGTCTCAATGGTCTCACAGGACTGATGGTAGCGCTCACCTTGTCTTCTCCGGACAAGCTTTTTTCCGGATGCCCAAAACAATCAGAAAGGGTTTCATAAAAAAAGACTTTGCCCCAGTCCTCAGCAGTCCAATCCCTGTACCTTTTGCAGAATATCAGTCTGTCCCTGATGTTTTTCCTGGAGAGAAATGGCTTCTTTGCTGCCTTTCTGGACACCAGGCCATCCTCCAAAAGTCTTCGCCTCACTGTGCATGCAGATGCAGTCACACCTGCCTGCTGCCATTCCGGAGCAAGCTCTGTACTGGTGGTGCCCCGATCCCGCAGCTAAATCAACTTTAGGAGATGGTCCTGGCGCTTGCTGGGCTTTCTTGGGCGCCGTTAAGCCTTCTTCACAACAATTGAACCGCTCTCCTTGAAGTTCTTGATGATCTGATAAATGGCAAATTTATGTGCAATCTTACTGGCAGCAATATCCTTGCCTGTGAAGCCCTTTTAGTGTAAAGCAATGATGACGGCACTTGTTTCCTTGCAGGTAACCATGGTTGACAGAGGAATAACAATGATTCCAAGCACAACCCTCCTTTTGAAGATTCCAGCCTGTTTTCCAAACTCAATCAGCATGACAGAGTGATCTCCAGCCTTGTCCTCAACACTCACATCTGTGTTAACGAGAGAATCACTGACATGATGTCAGCTGGTCCTTTTGTGGCAGGGCTGAAATGCAGTGGAAATGTTTTTTGAGGGGATTCAGTTCATTTGCATGGCAAAGAGGGACTTTGCCATTCATGGCAATTCATCTGATCACTCTTCATAACATTCTGGAGTATATGCAAATTGCCATCATACAAACTGAGGCAGCAGACTTTGTGAAAATTAATATTTGTGTCATTTTCAAAACTTTTAGCCACGACTGTACATGTACATAGTACCTCGACTAAGGTTATGTGCCCCCCCCGCACATTCTGACTCTGTACCGGTACCTCCCTGTATATAGTCTTGTTACTTTACTGTTGCTCTTTAATTACTTGTTACTTTTATTTATTATTCTTATTTTTTATTAAACTGCATTGTTTGTTAGGGGCTAGTAAGTAAACATTTCACTGTAAGGTGTATTTTGCACATTTGATTTGATTTGAAAAGCAGCCAGATAAAAACACTTGTCTCCATTTTCTGTAAACGTAACATTTTATTATAAAGAGATCATTAAAATAGTTTTGTGGAGATGATTTAGTGTTCAGGTCAGATGAAGTGCGTATGCCTCTAGGGGTCATCGCTGTCTTGCGAGTAGAGAAGAGGAGAAACATTTTGGAGAAGACAAGAGGACAGGCAGTGGAGGATAGGATTCATTTTGGGGGGAAATTATAGAATCCACACACAGGGTTTCAGGGGGGGGGGGGTAGAAGACGAGGAGAGGAGAAAAATGTTGGGAAAGATAGCAAAGTTGCAGGGGGAGAGGATGAGGAAAAACATGTTGAAGCTATCCACAGAGTTGCAGGAGGAGAGGACGAGGGGGAGGAAAATGAGTGGAGAGAAGGAGGGGAGAAACTCGTTGAAAATAACCACAGACTTGCAAGGGGGTAGATAACGAGAACAAGGACAGGAGAAGAATGTTGGAGAAGATATCCTTATGCATGTTACTGATTCTATGGCCTTAAGTCCGTTTAGAGTAAACTAACGGATTTACCCAGGAATGCCTCGGCTTAGGAGGGGAGGAGAGGAGAGGAGAGGTTAGGAGAGGAGAAGAGAGGAGAGGGGAGGATAGGAGAGGTTAGGAGAGGAGAAAGAGGAGAAGGGAGGATACGAGCAGGACAACAAACTGCTTGAGACCACCATCAATATTTGGAAGAACAACAAATCAACAATTACACACGCCACATATCAATTAAGTGTGACCGTGGCAGGGCTGGAAGCACTCTGTTTTTCCTATCTCGGGCCTATCTGTATGCAGACAGAGCTCTCCCGCGGAAGATGGCTAGAAGCTAGCTGTAGGCTAGACACAGCTCTCAAGCAGAAGACGGCTAGAAGCTAGCTGTAGGCTAGACGGAGCTCACCCGCAGAAGATGGCTAGAAGCTAGCTGTAGGCTAGACAGAGCTCACCCGCGGAAGACAGCTAGCAGCTAGCTGTAGGCTAGACAGAGCAACCCGCGGAAGACGGCTAGCAGCTAGCTGTAGGCTAGACAGAGCTCACCCGCGGAAGACGGCTAGAAGCTAGCTGTAGGCTAGACAGAGCTCAGCCGCAGAAGACGGCTAGCAGCTAGCTGTAGGCTAGACAGAGCTCTCCCGCGGAAGACAGCTAGCAGCTAGCTGTAGGCTAGACAGAGCTCTCCCGCGGAAGACAGCTAGCAGCTAGCTGTAGGCTAGACAGAGCTCTCCCGCGGAAGACGGCTAGCAGCTAGCTGTAGGCTAGACAGAGCTCTCCCGCGGAAGACGGCTAGCAGCTAGCTGTAGGCTAGACGGAGCTCTCCCGCGGAAGACAGCTAGCAACTAGCTGTAGGCTAGACAGCGCTCCCCCGCGGAAGACGGCTAGAAGCTAGCTGTAGGCTAGACAGAGCTCTCCTGCGGAAGACAGCTAGCAGCTAGCTGTAGGCTAGACAGAGCTCTCCCGCGGAAGACGGCTAGCAGCTAGCTGTAGGCTAGACAGAGCTCTCCCGCGGAAGACGGCTAGCTGTAGGCTAGACAGTGTATGCAATAAATCAAGTTAATGTAATCTTTACCTTGTGTATTCTCAAATCTATACCTCCTGTATTCTCAAATCTATTTAGGAAAGTCATAAACAAAAGTCTATTTAAATACACTAAGTAGCACAGATATAAAGTGGAGGGTCCAAACAAGCTCTTCCTAGTAGTCTCACCTATCTGTTATAGTTGTCAGACACTGTTTCAGATCTGTCGTTACCCTCCTTTTTTCCAGAATAACATTTATTGGTAGATGTATTTGCCAATAAAACATAGCAGCACCTAATGAATGTTTATTTTTTCTCCAACAGACACTCAATCCAAATACCATCACTGTAAGAGTCCAACTGTTACACACACAAAAAACAGGCTAAATGTGCCTACCCTTGTTCCGTTTAAACATGCCTCAGTCATTCCTATGCCAGATAGAGAGACAGGGTCAAGTTAGCCCATGGTCCGTATTAGTAGAGCCCACAACCATGAGTTAAGATGTAAAAGACAGATTCTTACGAAAGGGAAGAAATACCAACTAAAATTGGCGATAAACTCTTGAGCAATGCCTGGCATGACGATGGAGAGACATCCTACACACATTTCAACACAGTGAGAGAGCTGATAGGCAGCCTATCATGTGGTAACTTGTTACAATGCAGGTGGACTGAAATGCACCCAGCTGCCTCAGATACATAGGCACATTTCTTTCCTCCAGCCTTTCTCTTGTTAGTTAAATAAACAACGTATGAAGACAACAGTGAGTCTAAGCAATAACCATCGACCACAGTAATCATTTAAAGACCACCACATCACAAACAGGGGGCTGAAATAACATGATGAAGTTACGCGTGTGTCATTCCCCGCCAGTGCCAGACAGGAAATGCAGCAGAGTAATGAGTCTCTCACGTTATGGACAGACACCGGTTGCAAAGGCGTTCAGTTTTAGATGTATGCACTGTGCTTTGTTAGAAGGTAAATCTAACTAATCCGTGTGTTGACCTATTATAATGTAATTACATCAATGACTTTCCAATCATTATTGACACATTGCCCAATACCATTACATGAAAGCAATTAGACAAATTATAGGTTTATTTCAACTACCTACACTTCTGCTATAGGAAAAACTACGAAAAATATCTAGACATCTTTTGGTGTATCTATCTGTTCATGGTAAATGACGTCTATCTTACATGCTGTATCATTCAATATTTTAGCCAATATGGTTAATCAATTCATAAAAGCATCGGCTATCCCATGAAGCCGTTTACAACTCTGGTCACTGAAGGTTTGTTCCCAAATGCTATATAGGCTAGGATCATTGATGACATATGATTGATAAATTATGGTTCCAATTTCATTTGCTCTCTTGAAACTACTGTATCCTTTGGAATGACTTCCATAGCAACAGTGAATCTATGGGTCATTATCAATTAAAACGTCTGGTCACAGAATGTTTGTGATATGCAGCATCACAGCGGCAAAACAACTAGCCTATATATTATATTATTTGATTTACCCCCTCCACACACACACAAAAAGGCAATTATAATTTAGTACCGTAATCTCAGCTCACAAGAGATAATCATATTCTACATTGCAATGGAATATTAGAAACTTAAATGAGCCTACCTGTAACAAGTTGTCACCTCTCCAGTTGGTTTCAAGCAAGGATATTTGGTTGTGGCAATCTTACTCTCAGAACAGACTTCACTGTAAAATAATAACATTAGGCTATTAATGCACGTCGTTCAGGATAAATAATATACAACCTACCACAATATAACCCAAGTATCCCGTACAATGTTTCTCTTTGTATCTACAGCACCGTGCGTAATGTCAAATCAAAACCCATCAAAAAAATACCCAGGGCGCGCGACGCGTGGTATAGCCTACCTGTTCGCATCATCCTGTTGCTCCCTGTAAATCCACTGCAAACTTCGTGAGAAGAAGAGAAACATCAGAAGAATCATCAGAAGATTCCCGCTGCCTTTTACATTCATTTCCCCTGGTCAAGTCTGAGTCGCATTCAGTCCCAAACACCTGTATCATTCCTGTAACCGAAGCAATTATTGTAGAGTTGAAGAGTGAATGGAAACTTGAAGTGATTGGATATTTCCAGCTGCTCTCGCTTCAAGTTAATAGGCTATCCCAAACTGATGACTATTTCCTCTGTCCCTCCCACCGCTGACTTTTAGAGTATGTCTATGAATTCGCCAGGCGCTCACTTTCATATGAACTGCGGATCAATGAACACTAAACTTCTCTGCTGTTTATTTGACACACGACGAACGCTTGATAGACTGAGGAAGTGTGTAGTGTTTGCGAGTCAAACTTTTGTCATGTTTATTTTCTTCCAAGAAAACCAGTTAAAATAACTGAAATGATTAATAACGGTCTCAGATGATAGCATTTTGCGTATTGTCACAATTTTCGTTGAATCCTGGGCTGAAATTAAACAATAGCTGTTGCTGACATCCCAAATGCTATATATGATATGATCATTGATGAAATATAATTGATAAAGTATGGTTACATTTAATTGGCTCTCTTGAACATACCCTTTGGAATCTATAGGTCATTACCATTAAAATGTAACAATAAGATGCAGAGTGTTCGATTTGCCCAGCCTGGTCTCATAGACCAGACATAACATAGTACATGTAAATCCAAGGACACTCAGTATGATATGTTATGTTTGGTATGGTTACATAAGATATAAGGTCACTTAGGGCAAAAGCAAAAGAAGGGTGAGTATCTTAGCAAGGCTATTTAGCTACTACTTTTCTTTTAGCTAGTACCATATCATACAAATTATAATTAGTGTCTCAAATTTGCCTACAGAATAATACAAAATGTTCTGAGACCACATTGCAGAGCCTGCTCGCGGGGCAAGGAGAACCCAGCTGTGCTAAAACCATGCCGTTCACAGGGGATTGTTAGGTAAATGTTAACTATTTGGTTGTAATATCGTCGTCACCTCTTGAAGAGCATAGCCAGGACTACACATTTCCGATTAAAAATTTCAATACTGCCCACCATTTATTGGATATTTTAGTGATATAAAATTTAAATTAAAAACTACATCTGACAAGTGTGAGTAGTTTGGGTTTATTTCCCATCCGTTGTGGGCTCTGCCTGTCAAGCAGCAAAAGGGGCTCATTTGCCAATGTACTGTTAGCTGATGGTGTTTACTTTACAAGCTAACGGTAGAAATGTTGTACAGTTGGCTGAACATAGTGGTACAGAAATTAGAACCAATGGACTTTTTCTCCAACCAACCTAGCGAAGTTAGCTAACATTATAGCCCGTTTTCAACATTGTTTTTAGTGTATGGTCACGATATATGGTCATTGCTGACAGGCATGATAGGCTACATTGATTGATGGACCATATCAAATTGGCTAGTTAGATAATAACAGATCACATCAATAAGGCTAGTTAACAAGCTAACTTTCAGGAGATAAACTAGATGGCTATATATCCAAGTATTGTTTGATTTGCTTGCCATCTATAGTGTTGATGACAGTAGTCCAATTGACAACTTTACCAGGAGAAGGACTTGCCAATGTCAAGCCCTTTACAGCGACAAATATCATAGCTAAGCAAGGCTTGCTTAAAACCCTGTATGATAGACCAAATGAATAGCTGTAGCTAGATCAACGCTACACTAGGATGTGCTGCCCAGCCCATTTTTTTTTTCCTATAGTGAATATTGCGTTGAAGATCTGACGTTGTTTCAAAGGTACAAATTCAACATTTTATACAAGGTTTGTCTATGTTGAAAATGGGTGACAATAATGACAAAAATCCTGTGATAGGAATGTCATCCTCAAAAGAACAGTTTATTATGTTGATGACTTTTTTTTTTCAAATCCAATGTATTTTCCACATAGGTTAGATTAAAATACATTGACAAATTACATTGAAAACAGTGCCGACCCGTCATTCAGGGAAGGTGGGGCAGAGCAGTGGTATGGTGTTGGGACTCTACTGTTGGGACTCCACTGTTGGGACTCTGCTGTTGGGACTCTACTGTTGGGACTCTGCTGTTGGGACTCTGCTGTTGGGACTCTACTGTTGGGACTCTACTGTTGGGACTCTGCTGTTGGGACTCTACTGTTGGGACTCTACTGTTGGGACTCTGCTGTTGGGACTCTACTGTTGGGACTCTGCTGTTGGGACTCTACTGTTGGGACTCTGCTGTTGGGACTCTACTGTTGGGACTCTACTGTTGGGACTGCTGTTGGGACTCTACTGTTGGGACTCTACTGTTGGGACTCTGCTGTTGGGACTCTACTGTTGGGACTCTACTGTTGGGACTCTGCTGTTGGGACTCTACTGTTGGGACTGCTGTTGGGACTCTACTGTTGGGACTCTACTGTTGGGACTCTGCTGTTGGGACTCTACTGTTGGGACTCAACTGTTGGGACTCTGCTGTTGGGACTCTGCTGTTGGGACTCTACTGTTGGGACTCTACTGTTGGGACTCTACTGTTGGGACTCTGCTGTTGGGACTCTGCTGTTGGGACTCTACTGTTGGGACTCTACTGTTGGGACTGCTGTTGGGACTCTACTGTTGGGACTCTACTGTTGGGACTCTACTGTTGGGACTCTGCTGTTGGGACTCTGCTGTTGGGACTCTACTGTTGGGACTCCACTGTTGGGACTCTGCTGTTGGGACTCTACTGTTGGGACTGCTGTTGGGACTCTACTGTTGGGACTCTGCTGTTGGGACTCTACTGTTGGGACTCTACTGTTGGGACTCTACTGTTGGGACTCTGCTGTTGGGACTCTACTGTTGGGACTCTACTGTTGGGACTCTGCTGTTGGGACTCTACTTTTGGGACTCTACTGTTGGGACTCTACTGTTGGGACTCTACTGTTGGGACTCCACTGTTGGGACTCTACTGTTGGGACTCTACTGTTGGGACTGCTGTTGGGACTCTACTGTTGGGACTCTACTGTTGGGACTCTGCTGTTGGGACTCTACTGTTGGGACTCTACTGTTGGGACTCTACTGTTGGGACTCTGCTGTTGGGACTCCACTGTTGGGACTGCTGTTGGGACTCTACTGTTGGGACTCTACTGTTGGGACTCTGCTGTTGGGACTCTACTGTTGGGACTCTACTGTTGGGACTCTGCTGTTGGGACTCTGCTGTTGGGACTCTACTGTTGGGACTCTACTGTTGGGACTCTGCTGTTGGGACTCTACTGTTGGGACTGCTGTTGGGACTCTACTGTTGGGACTCTGCTGTTGGGACTCTACTGTTGGGACTCTACTGTTGGGACTCTACTGTTGGGACTCTGCTGTTGGGACTCTACTGTTGGGACTGCTGTTGGGACTCTACTGTTGGGACTCTACTGTTGGGACTCTGCTGTTGGGACTCTACTGTTGGGACTCTACTGTTGGGACTCTACTGTTGGGACTCTGCTGTTGGGACTCCACTGTTGGGACTCTACTGTTGGGACTCTACTGTTGGGACTCTACTGTTGGGATTCTGCTGTTGGGACTCTGCTGTTGGGACTCTACTGTTGGGACTCTACTGTTGGGACTCTGCTGTTGGGACTCTACTGTTGGGACTGCTGTTGGGACTCTACTGTTGGGACTCTACTGTTGGGACTCTGCTGTTGGGACTCTACTGTTGGGACTCTACTGTTGGGACTCTACTGTTGGGACTCTGCTGTTGGGACTCTACTGTTGGGACTCTACTGTTGGGACTCTACTGTTGGGACTCTGCTGTTGGGACTCTGCTGTTGGGACTCTACTGTTGGGACTCTACTGTTGGGACTGCTGTTGGGACTCTACTGTTGGGACTCTACTGTTGGGACTCTGCTGTTGGGACTCTACTGTTGGGACTCTACTGTTGGGACTCTGCTGTTGGGACTCTGCTGTTGGGACTCTACTGTTGGGACTCTACTGTTGGGACTCTGCTGTTGGGACTCTACTGTTGGGACTGCTGTTGGGACTCTACTGTTGGGACTCTGCTGTTGGGACTCTACTGTTGGGACTCTACTGTTGGGACTCTACTGTTGGGACTCTGCTGTTGGGACTCTACTGTTGGGACTGCTGTTGGGACTCTACTGTTGGGACTCTACTGTTGGGACTCTGCTGTTGGGACTCTACTGTTGGGACTCTACTGTTGGGACTCTGCTGTTGGGACTCTACTGTTGGGACTCTACTGTTGGGACTCTACTGTTGGGATTCTGCTGTTGGGACTCTACTGTTGGGACTCTACTGTTGGTTCTCTACTGTTGGGATTCTGCTGTTGGGACTCTGCTGTTGGAACAGCTTTATGTACTGTAACCAGGTGTAGCAGTGGTAAGGTGTTGGTACTGCTGTTGGGACTCTACTGTTGGGACTCTGCTGTTGGGACTCTACTGTTGGGACTCTACTGTTGGGACTCTCCTGTTGGGACTCTGCTGTTGGGACTCTGCTGTTGGAACAGCTTTATGTACTGTAACCAGGTGTAGCAGTGGTAAGGTGTTGGTACTGCTGTTGGGACTCTACTGTTGGGACTCTGCTGTTGGGACTCTACTGTTGGGACTCTACTGTTGGGACTCTACTGTTGGGACTCTGCTGTTGGGACTCTGCTGTTGGGACTCTGCTGTTGGAACAGCTTTATGTACTGTCGGCCCTAACAGTTTGTTGGCACCGTTTGTCACCCATATAATCCAATTAATATGTTGTGTAGTGTTGTGTTGTCTTGTGTTGTGTTGTGTAGTGGCTTGTATTGTTTAGTGTTGTGTTGTGTTGTGGCTTGTATTGTTTAATGTTCTGTTGTGTTGTCTTGTGTTGTGTAGTGGCTTGTATTGTTTAGTGGCTTGTATTGTTTAGTGTTGTGTTGTGTAGTGGCTTGTATTGTTTAGTGGCTTGTATTGTTTAGTGTTGTTTTGTGTAATGGCTTGTATTGTTTAGTGTTGTGTTGTGTAGTGGTTTGTGTTGTGTTGTGTTGTATTGTTTAGTGGTGTGTTGTGTAGTGGCTTGTGTTGTCTTGTATTGTTTAGTGTTCTGTTGTGTTGTGTTGTATTGTTTAGTGTTCTGTTGTGTTGTGTTGTATTGTTTAGTGTCGTGTTGTGTTGTCTTATGTTGTGTAGTGGCTTGTATTGTTTAGTGTTGTGTTGTGTTGTATTGTTTAGTGTTGTGTTGTGTAGTGGATTGTATTGTTTAGTGTTCTGTTGTGTTGTGTTGTGTTGTCTTGTGTTGTGTAGTGGCTTTGCTGGCATGCATCTTTAAAACAAATTGTAGGAGTTTGCCCCACCAAGATTTACATGCTAAAGTGGCCACTGTATTGAAACGATGTTGATTCAACCAGTTTGTGCAAGTGGGTAAACACACTCACCTAATGAAGATACTTTGCTCTCCATAAAGACCCGTAAACCAATACACAAGGTACCTTACAAAACAAGATTGTAGTTTAGAAACTGCAGTAAAAGTGCAGTAATTGCAATCGATTGGGGGTAATTTGGACGCAGTAATTACAGAATAACCGAAGTGTACTGCAGTTGAACTGCAATTATACTGCACTCTAACTGCAGTTATACTGCACTCTAACTGCAGTTATACTGCATTCTAACTGCAGTTATACTGCATTCTAACTGCAGTTATACTGCACTCTAACTGCAGTTATACTGCATTCCAACTGCAGTTATACTGCACTCTAACTGCAGTTATACTGCATTCTAACTGCAGTTATACTGCACTCTAACTGCAGTTATACTGCATTCTAACTGCAGTTATACTGCACTCTAACTGCAGTTATACTGCACTCTAACTGCAGTTATACCGCACTCTAACTGCAGTTATACTGCACTCTAACTGCAGTTATACCGCACTCTAACTGCAGTTATACCGCACTCTAACTGCAATTATACTGCATTCTAACTGCAGTTATACTGCACTCTAACTGCAGTTATACTGCATTCTAACTGCAGTTATACTGCATTCTAACTGCAGTTATACTGCACTCTAACTGCAGTTATACTGCATTCTAACTGCAGTTATACTGCACTCTAACTGCAGTTATACTGCATTCTAACTGCAGTTATACTGCACTCTAACTGCAGTTATACTGCATTCTAACTGCAGTTATACTGCACTCTAACTGCAGTTATACTGCACTCTAACTGCAGTTATACCGCACTCTAACTGCAGTTATACTGCACTCTAACTGCAGTTATACTGCACTCTAACTGCAGTTATACCGCACTCTAACTGTAGTTATACTGCACTCTAACTGCAGTTATACTGCACTCTAACTGCAGTTATACCGCACTCTAACTGCAGTTATACCGCATTCTAACTGCAGTTCTACTGCACTCTAACTGCAGTTATACTGCACTCTGACTGCAATATTTCTCGTAAGGGGTAGCCTAGCAGTTAGAGGGTTTTGACCAATCACCAACAGGTTACTGGTTTGAATACCAGAGCCGACAAGTGAACGATCTTTCCAATCTTAACCCACATTTTACTGCCGGGGGGCTGACCCTGTAAATCAACACACTGACCCTGTAAATCAACACACTGACCCTGTAAATCAACACACTGACCCTGTAAATCAACACACTGACCCTGTAAATCAACACATTTTACCGGGGCATCGTACTATGTGGTTGACCCTGTAAATCAACACATTTTACCGGGGCATCGTACTATGTGGCTGACCCTGTAAATCAACACATTTTACCGGGGCATCGTACTATGTGGCTGACCCTGTAAATCAACACATTTTACTGCACCTGTCCGGTGTATGTGATAAGAACACACACACACACACACACACACACACACACGCACACACGCACGCACGCATGCACGCGCGCACACACACACACACACGCACACACGCACGCACGCACGCACGCACGCGCGCACACACACACACACACACGCACACGCACACACACTCACATGCACGCACGCACGCACACACACACACACACACACACACACACACACACACACACACACACACACACACACACACACACACACATTATTTGTAAAGTTTGAGAGTTCAACCGGCCACCCTACCTCATTTATCAATGATCTTGACAGCTTTGGCACCACCACATGGATGAAGAGGAAATGGCAATGAGTACAAAACATGTGGAGTTGGCTTAAATGGTTGACTACCGGGTAAACTATATTTTGCCTTCAAATGTTTATTGAAAACATAAATATATTTGCACAGTGAGCATTTGTTGTCTCTCAAATACACTGTTACAGTTGTTGGTAAGCTAGCTAGCACATGTTTTCCATATTATTTAAAACACATCAAAACAAGACATGGTATCAGTAGTAAGATAGAACAAGAGGATACGAGCCACCTACGATTCCCCACAAGGGAAACGAGCCACCTACGATTCCCCACAAGGGAAACGAGCCACCTACGATTCCCCACAAGGGAAACGAGCCACCTAAGATTCCCCACAAGGAAGCTTCTTGTCATTGTTGCTAGCTATCTGTTCAAAATCATAACACCACACATACAGCTATTTTCTTTAGAGAGTTTGTACTAGAATGAGAGGTAGAAAGGATTATCTGGATGTAGTTTGATAAACATGAAAACATTTATTGTGAGAACAGCATTGTCAAATATTAGCATTTCTACATAATGGGGCGGCAGGTAGCCTAGTGGTTAGAGCGTCGGGCCAGGTAGACTAGTGGTTAGAGCGTCGGGCCAGGTAGACTAGTGGTTAGAGCGTCGGGCCAGGTAGACTAGTGGTTAGAGCGTCGGGACAGGTAGACTAATGGTTAGAGCGTCGGGCCAGGTAGACTAGTGGTTAGAGCGTCGGGCCAGGTAGACTAGTGGTTAGAGCGTTGGGCCAGGTTGACTAGTGGTTAGAGCGTCGGGCCAGGTAGACTAGTGGTTAGAGCGTTGGGCCAGGTAGACTAGTGGTTAGAGTGTCGGGCCAGGTAGACTAGTGGTTAGAGCGTCGGGCCAGGTAGACTAGTGGTTAGAGCGTCGGGCCAGGTAGACTAGTGGTTAGAGTGTCGGGCCAGGTAGACTAGTGGTTAGAGCTTTGGGCCAGGTAGACTAGTGGTTAGAGCGTCGGGCCAGGTAGACTAGTGGTTAGAGCGTCGGGCCAGGTAGACTAGTGGTTAGAGCTTTGGGCCAGGTAGAATAGTGGTTAGAGCGTCGGGCCAGGTAGACTAGTGGTTAGAGCTTTGGGCCAGGTAGACTAGTGGTTAGAGTGTCGGGCCAGGTAGACTAGTGGTTAGAGCTTTGGGCCAGGTAGACTAGTGGTTAGAGCGTTGGGCCAGGTAGACTAGTGGTTAGAGCGTCGGGCCAGGTAGACTAGTGGTTAGAGCGTCGGGCCAGGTAGACTAGTGGTTAGAGCGTTGGGCCAGGTAGACTAGTGGTTAGAGTGTCGGGCCAGGTAGACTAGTGGTTAGAGCGTCGGGCCAGGTAGACTAGTGGTTAGAGCGTCGGGCCAGGTAGACTAGTGGTTAGAGCGTCGGGCCAGGTAGCCCAGTGGTTAGAGCGTCGGGTCAGGTAGACTAGTGGTTAGAGCGTCGAGTCAGGTAGCCCAGTGGTTAGAGCGTCGGGTCAGGTAGACTAGTGGTTAGAGCGTCGAGTCAGGTAGCCCAGTGGTTAGAGCGTCGGGTCAGGTAGCCCAGTGGTTAGAGCGTTGGGCCAGGTATCCCAGTGGTTAGAGCGTCGGGTCAGGTAGCCCAGTGGTTAGAGCGTCGGGTCAGGTATCCCAGTGGTTACAGCGTTGGGCCAGTAACTGAAAGGTTGCTTGATCGAATCCCTGAGCTGACAAGGTAAAGACCTGTCGTTCTACCCTTGAACAAGGCCCCGGTAGGCCATCATTCTAAATAACATTATGTTCTTAACTGACTTGCCTAGTTAAATAAAAAAAAACTGACATTTACAACCATATGTTAAAACCCTAATTTCAAAATAACTGCACAGCAGAAAACATTAAATGAAATGTAAATGTAAATGAATCAACAGGTTTCTAGGGGAATTGTGTTGAACACGTACAGACTGTTAATAACCATTGGAACACTAAAGGTTATAGGCTCTTCTAGTACATTAAAGTGAAACCCCTGCCCCTCTCTAAATAAGCAGACATATTAACACACAACCTGTAAGTTCAAGATTCATATTCTGAACAGGTACTTGACTCCATCTCAGATGCCACCTGTTCCTCGTACTCTCGGTGAACTAACACAGTGTTGCAGTGACATGTGCCATACAGTAGTTGACTTTACCCTGATTGCCCTCCAGGCAACACCCAGCGGGAACCCTGGTCTGGGGTCATCCCCTGGCCCTGCACCGGGCCTGTGCCGTGTATCTAACTAAGGACATCAGCAACAGCAGCAGCTGTGGAGCCCAGACCCAGCCGATGTGTGTGTCTGTGTGTGTGTGTGTGTGTCTCTCTCTCTCGCTCTGTCTGTGTGTCTGTGTGTCTCTCTCTCTCTCTCTCTCTGTGTCTCTGTGTGTGTGTGTGTGTGTGTGTGTCTCTCTCTCTCTCTCTCTCTCTGTGTCTCTCTCTCTGTGTGTGTGTGTGTGTGTGTGTGTGTGTGTGTGTGTGTGTGTGTGTCAGTCTCTCTCTATCTCTCTCTGAATTCGATTTCAATTAAATTTAATGAATATGTTTATATTGCCAAAGCAAGTGAACTAGATAATAGACAACAGTGAAATAAACAATAAAGCATTTTACAGTAAACATTACACTTACAAAAGTTACAAAATAAAAAAATATTATACAGTGTTGTAACGATGTGCAAATAATTTAAAAAGTACAAAACTGAAAATAAATAAACATAAATATGGGTTGTATTTACAATGGTGTTTGTTCTTCACTGGTTAGCCAGTGGCAACAGGTCACAAATCTTGCTGCTGTGATGGCACACTGTGGTTTTTCACCTGATACTGTAGGTATGGGAGTTTATCAAAATTGGATTTGTTTTTGAATTCTTAGTGGATCTGTGTAATCTGAGGGAAATATGTGTCTCTAATATGGTCATACATTGGGCAGGAGGTTAGGAAGTGCAGCTCAGTTTCCACCTCATTTTGTGGGCAGTGTGCACATAGCCTGTCTACTCTTGAGAGGCCTATGGCGGCCTTTCTCAATAGCATGGCTATGCTCACTGAGTCTGTACATAGTCAAAGTTTTCCTTAATTCTGGGTCAAATCAAAGTCTATTTGTGTGCCAAATACAACAGTGAAATGCTTACTTACAGGCTCTAACCAATAGTGCGAAAAAAAAGGTATGTGTGTGTGTGTGTGTAGGTAAGTAAAGAAATAAAACAACAGTAAAAAGATGTTTGAAAATAACAGTAGCGAGGCTACATACAGGCACCGGTTAGTCAGGCTGATTTTTTATTTTTTACCCCCTTTTCTCCCCAATTTTGTGGTATCCAAATGTTAGTAGTTACTATCTTGTCTCGTCTCTATAATGTATAGTTAAAGGGGGGAGGGGCACTTGGTTCAGGAGTCTTATGCTTTGGGGAAAAAACAGTTGAGAATCCTTTTTGTCCTAGACTTGGCACTCTGGTACTGCTTGCCATGTGTTAGTAGAGAGAACAGTCTATGACTGGGGTGGCTGGAGTCTTTGACAATTTTTAGGGCCTCCCTCTGACACCGCCTGGTGTAGAGGTCCTGGATGGCAGGCAGCTTAGCCTCAGTGATGTACTGGGCCGTACCACTACCCTCTGAAGTGCCTCGCGGTCGTAGGCCCGAGCAATTGCCGTACCAGGCAGTGATGCAACCGGTCAGGATGCTCTCGATGTTACAGCTGTAGAACCTTTTGAGGATCTCAGGACTCATGCCAAATCTTTTTAGTTTCCTGAGGGGGAATAGGCTTTGTCGTGCCCTCTTCACGACTGTCTTGGTGTGTTTGTACCATTCTAGTTTTATTGTTGATGTGGACACAAAGGAACTTAAAGCACTCAACCTGCTCCACTACAGGTCAGTCACAGTGGTCAGGTATTCCGCCACTGTGTACTCTCTGTTTAGGGCCAAATAGCATCCTAGTTTGCTCTGTTTTTTTGTTGATTCTTTGTGTCAAGTAATTATCTTGTCACACCAGCCTTCGCTTTGGCTCCCCCTCCTGTCCATCTCAGGCGTTCGGCATCGCCGGCCTTCTAGCTGCTGCCGAGCCTACTGCTGGCAAACGCCCTTCACTCATCAACCCCAGACTTGTCTCGTCATCATTACAGACACCTGGTTCCAATCCCCACTCTATTACCGTATATATACTCCCTCTGCCATTTGTTTTTGGCGGTCATTGTAAATATTATTTGTTTTCCTGAGAGGAATCGCACCTACAATTTCCTGAGTATTTTATATTTTGCACTCTGGGTTTACCCTGTTCTTTTTTTTATAAATGGAGATATATTTTGAGCACAACAGCGTTTGGGTCTTCATCCTGCTTTATTCTATGGTGCTTTAAAAAATGCAGTAGTTCTAATCCTGCGACTGCCTACTCTTCTCTACACCAGTGACATATCTTTTTTGTTTTGTCATGACTTGGTTGGGTCTAATTGTGTTGCTGTCCTGGGGCACTGTGAGGTGTGTTTGTGAACAGAGCCCCAGGACCAGCTTGCTTAGGGGGCTCTTCTCCAGGTTCATCTCTCTGTAGGTGATGGCTTTGTCATGGAAGTCGCATCAGATTTCTTGTTGGAATCTCTTCCTTTTAGGCGGTTGGAGAGTTTAACGGCTCTTCAAGAGTTTTTATAATTAGCAGGTAATGGTCTAATTCTGCTCTGCATGCATTATTTGGTGCTTTATGTTGTACACAGAGGATATTTTTGCAAAATTCTGCATGCAGGGTCAATGTATTTTATTTTTGGTTCTTGATTGGACGTACCCCAGACCTCACAACCATAAAGGGCAATAGATTCTATAACTGATTCAAATATTTTTAGTCAGATCCTAAATGGTATGTCCATTTATGATGGAATAGAAGGCCCTTCTTGCCTTGTCTCTCAGATCGTTCACAGCTTTGAAAGTTACCTGTGAAAGTTACCTGTGGTGCTGATGTTTAGGCCGAGGTATGAGGTACGTATAGTTTTTTGTGTGATCTAGGGCAACGGCGCCTAGATGGAATTTGGATTCGTGGTCCTGACAACTGACCTTTTTTTGGAACAGTTATTTTTGTCTTACTGAGATTTACTGTCATGGCCCAGGTCTGACAGAATCTTTGCAGAAGATCTAGGTACCTCTGTAGGCCCATCTTGGTTGGCGACAGAAGATCTAGGTACCACTGTAGGCCCATCTTGGTTGGCGACAGAAGCACCAGATCATCAGCAAACAGTAGACATTTGACTTCAGACTTGGAAGAGGGTGCTGCAGACTGTGCTAGTGCCCCTCGCCAATTTGTTGCTTTTATGACAACGCTCACTCACTCAAGAGGGGCGGCAGTGCATGATCCTTCACTGCCTTTGAGCAGAAAAGACTGGAGCTCATCCAGGAAGTTAAATATTTGGCGAAGGAGATGTGTAACTGTGGCGGCAGGGCTCTCCGACCAAGGTCTAGCACACCCTCTTCCAAGAGGTACTGTATGTTCCCCATAATGTGTGTGTGTGTGTGTGCAGTTAATCCTAACCCTCAAACTGATGAACAATAATTTCTCCATTTAAATGTTTTCCAGCTTTCTAACAGGTGTGTTTTGCAATATCTAATGCACACATATAAATTACATTTAGAATACTCAATTATAATGCGTGTTAGATTTGTTAGATTTGTACCAGTCAAACGTTTGGACACACCTACTCATTCAAGGGCTCCTTTTCAACTTTCCTAACATCCCCATTGTAGAATAACAGTGAAGCCATCAAAACTCTGAAACAACACATATGGAACCATGCAGCAATCAGAAAAGTGTTCCAACTTAAACCAATCAGAACATCTGCCTCTCGCCCTCTGTCTCTTTGTGTGTGCTGTTTCACAGGCAGGAAAGTGCATTACAATTAGCTGAACCGATGGAGGTTCCATCAAAGTCCTGTAAAGGATATGGGAGCGTAACAGGACGACGAGGGTTTTAATTTACACGCTGGCATTCAACAATATGTGGGTTGGAGAAGAAAGATTAACTTTATTTTAAGCACGTCATCTTTCAAAGACAATTTATTTTATCAGTAGGTGTTTGATGTGATGTCCAACCTTGGTTAGACCTTGTCTGTCTTGTACTGAAATTGGTGAGCAGAACATTTTACTTTATACCAAAATGATAAGATCCTTACTGAATAAAAGGAGTCACTCAAGTGGGATGATTAGCTGAATTAATAAAATGAGTCATTCAAGTGGGATGATTTGCTGAGTGAATAAAATGAGTCACTCAAGTTTTTTTTTATCTCACCTTTATTTAACCAGGTAGGCTAGTTGAGAACAAGTTCTCATTTACAACTGCGACCTGGCCAAGATAAAGCAAAGCAGTGTGACACAAACATGTCATATGGTGGGTGTAGCTGGTGCATGGAAGTCAGGAGCAGGAGAGCAGAGATGAGTGAACAAAGAAGCACTTTACTGAAGCAATAGTAAGAACAGAACGCAACCGCGTCACAAAAACAAATGCCCAAAGAACAAGTGAGGCACAAAGTACAACAACCAAGTACAAAGTACTGGCTGCCACAAATTCACGGGTACAAATAAAACCCGGGGCAACCCAGCCGGGAGCGTGCCAACCTAGACAATAAACAATACCCCACACAGACATGGGGACATGAGGGCTAAATACACATAGTAATCATGAGGAGATGTAAACCAGGTGTATGGAAAACAAGACAAAACAAATGGAAAAATGAAAGGTGGAGCGACGATGGCTAGAGGACCGGTGACGTCGACCGCCGAACACCGCCCGAACAAGGAGAGGGACCAATTTCGGCGGAAGTCGTGACAAAACAACAACACAGAGTTACACATGGAATAAACAAACATACAGTCAATAATACAATAGAAAAAGTCTATATACAGTGTGTGCAAATGAGGTAAGATAAGGGAGGTAAGGCAATAAATAGGTTATAGTGGGGAAATAATTACAACATAGCAAATAAACACTGGAGTGAAATAAGTGCAGAAGATGAGTGTGCAAGTAGAGATACTGGGGAGCAAAGCAGCAAAATAAATCAAATAAATAACAGTATGGGGAGGAGGTAGTTGGATGGGCTATTTACAGGTGCAGTTATCTGTGAGCTGCTCTGACAGCTGGTGCTTAAAGCTAGTGAGCGAGATATGCGTCTCCAGCTTCAGTAATTTTTGCAGTTCGTTCCAGTCATTGGCAGCAGAGAATTGGAAGGCAAGGCGGCCAAAGGAGGAATTGGCTTTGGGGGTGACCAGTGAAATATACCTACTGGAGCGCGTGCTACGGGTGGGTGCTGCTATGACCAGTGAGCTGAGATAAGGCGGGGCTTTACCTAGCAAAGACTTATAGATGACCTGGAGCCAGTGGGTTTGGCGACGAATATGAAGCGAGGGCCAGCCAACGAGAGCATGCAGGTCGCAGTGGTGGGAAGTATATGGGGCTTTGGTGACAAAATGGATGGCACTGTGATAGACTACATCCAATTTGCTGAGTAGAGTGTTGGAGGCTATTTTGTAAATGACGTCGCCGAAGTCAAGGATCTGTAGGATAATCAGTTTTACGAGGGTATGTTTGGCAGCATGAGTGACGGATGCTTTGTTGCGAAATAGGAAGCCGATTCTAGATTGAATTTTGGATTGGAGATGCTTAATGTGAGTCTGGAAGGAGAGTTTACAGTCTAACCAGACACCTATGTATTTGTTGTTGTCCACATATTCTTAGTCAGAGCCGTCCAGAGTAGTGATGCTGGACGGGCGGGCAGGTGTGGGCAGCGATCAGTTGAATAGCATGTGTCCAAAGAAGGGACAGAAGTACACCGATTGGTGCCGTCTGCGTAGAGGCGGATCAGAGAATCACCAGCAACAAGGGCGACATCATTGATGTACAGTATATAGAGAAAAGAGTCGGCCCGAGGATTGAACCCTGTGGTACCCCCATGGAAACTGCCAGATGTCTGGACAACAGGCCCTCCAATTTGACACACTGAACTCTGTCATGAGAAGTAGTTGGTGAACCAGGCGAGGCAGTCATTTGAGAAACCAAGGCTGTTGAGTCTGCCAATAAGAACGTTGTGATTGACAGAGTCGAAAGCCTTGGCCAGGTTGATGAATACAGCTGCACAGTATTGTTCCTTATCGATGGCGGTTATGATATCGTTTAGGACCTTGAGCGTGGCTGAGGTGCACCCATGACCAGCTCGGAAACCAGATTGCATAGCGGAGAAGGTACGGTGGGATTCGAAATAGTCAGTGATCTGGTAATTCACTTGGATTTCGAAGACCTTAGAAAGGCACGGTAGGATAGATATAGGTCTCTAGCAGTTTGGGTCTAAAGTGACTCTCCCTTTGAAGAGGGGGATGACCTCGGCAGCTTTCCAATCTTTGGGGATCTCAGACGATACGAAAGAGAGGTTGAACAGGCTAGCAATAGGGGTTGACGCAATTTCGGTGGATAATTTTAGAAAGAGAGGGTCCTGATTGTCTAGCCCGGCTGATTTGTAGGGGTCCAGATTTTGCAGCTCTTTCAGAACATCAGCTATCTGGATTTGGGTGAAGGAGAAATGGGAGAGGCTTGGGCAAGTTGCTGTGGGGGGTGCAGGGCTGTTGACCGGGGTAGGGGTAGCCAGGTGGAAAGCATGGTCAGCCATAAAAAAATGCTTATTGAAATTCTCAATTATAGTGGATTTATCGATGGGGACAGTGTTTCCTAGCCTCAGTGCAGTGGGCAGCTGGGAGGAAGTGCTATTATTCTACATGGACTTTACAGTGTCCCAGAACTTTTTGGAGTTTGTGCTGCAGGATGCAAATGTCTGTTTGACAAAGCTAGCCTTTGCTTTCCTAACTGCCTGTGTATATTGGTTCCTAACTTCCCTGAAAAGTTGCATATCGTGGGGGCTATTCGATGCTAATGCAGTCCGCCACAGGATGTTTTTGTGCTGGTCAAGGGCAGTCAGTTCTGGAGTGAACTAAGGGCTATTTCTCTTTCTTGTTCTACATTTTTTGAATGGGGCATGATTATGTTAGCTGGTGAGGAAAGCACTTTTGAAGAATAACCAGGCATCCTCTACTGACGGAATGAGGTCAATATCCTTCCAGGATACCTGGGCCAGGTCGATTAGAAAGGCCTGCTCACTGAAGTGGGAGCGTTTGACAGTGATGAGGGGTGGTCGTGAGATCCTGAATGAAGACAGCAGAGGTGTATTTGGAGGGCAGGTTAGTTAGGATGATATCTATGAGGGTGCCGTGTTCACGGATTTGGGGTTGTACCTGGTAGGTTCACCGATAATTTGTGTGAGGTTGAGGGCATCAAGTGGGATGATTTGCTGAATGAATAAAATGAGTCATTCAAGTGGGATGATTTGCTGAATGAATAAAAACAGTCACTCAAGTGGGATGATTTGCTGAATTAATTAAAGCATACACTCAAGTGGGATGATTTGCTAAATTAATTAAAACAGACACTAAGGTGGTATGATTTGCTGAATAAATCAAATGAGTCATTCAAGTGGGATGATTTGCTGAATGAATAAAAACAGTCACTCAAGTGGGATGATTTGCTGAATTAATTAAAGCAGACACTCAGGTGGGATGATTTGCTGAATGAATAAAATGAGTCATTCAAGTGGGATGATTTGCTGAATGAATAAAAACTGACACTCAATTGGAATGAATTGCTGAATGAGTGTATTTGTCTCTAGTCTATTTGGATTGTCACAACAGTGATCATGTATTCAGACCCACAGTCCTGTCCCTGGGTGTGTCCCAAAGTGTATGTTATGGACTACTTTTGTTTGTAGTGATGTCTGTATTGTAGGTGTAGTGTGTAGTTCCCCCACCGGCCACAAGATGGCCCTTTAGTCCCAGAGAAACACATTTCTCACCACGCAGCAGCAAGCTCCACAGTCATCGTCAACAAAATGGATGACGGCCTTTAGAAATAGCAGGCAGGGTGCGTCACGACTTAGGGGTGAGCATGCTGTGTGCACGGAGAAGGAGAGAGGCCGCTGTCTGCTAACAGTGCTATCATATGTGTCTCTATATGTCGAAGAAGCCTCTAGATAGAGACGAGCCCCATAGTCAGGCTCGCATAAACCCAGTAATAGGATAATGAAGTACGATAACATCATCTGCAATCAAGGTTTTAAGTAATTATATGTGAATACGTTATGTGTCACTTTTGAACAGGGACATCGTTAGCTACAAAGAAACTCACAGTATAAAACCGTAGACATTCATTAACAACATGCATCTTCCCGTCTATAGATGTTTTTTCATCACTTAGAAAGCTATTCTCCATTCTTCCACGTGTTCTTCCACGTGTTCTTCCACATGTTCTTCCACATGTTCTTTCACATGTTCTTTGACATGTTCTTTCACATGTTCTTTCACATGTTCTTCCACATGTTCTTCCACATGTTCTTTCACATGTTCTTTGACATGTTCTTTCACATGTTCTTCCACATGTTCTTCCACATGTTCTTTCACATGTTCTTTGACATGTTCTTTCACATGTTCTTCCACATGTTCTTCCACATGTTCTTTCACATGTTCTTTGACATGTTCTTTCACATGTTCTTTCACATGTTCTTTGACATGTTCTTCCACATGCTCTTTCACATGTTCTTTGACATGTTCTTTCACATGTTCTTCCACATGTTCTTCCACATGTTCTTTCACATGTTCTTTGACATGTTCTTTCACATGTTCTTTCACATGTTCTTTGACATGTTCTTCCACATGTTCTTCCACATGTTCTTCCACATGTTCTTTCACATGTTCTTTGACATGTTCTTTCACATGTTCTTTCACATGTTCTTCCACATGTTCTTTCACATGTTCTTTGACATGTTCTTTCACATGTTCTTTCACATGTTCTTTGACATGTTCTTTCACCTGTTCTTTCACATGTTCTTTCACATGTTCTTTCACATGTTCTTTCACATGTTTAGCTGCACTTTGCCTGCAGGGACAGAAGGAGGGAATAGGGAGAGGAGAGCATGACATACCTGGACGCTGGGCATGCTGGACAAATAAATAAAACCTGTTGTCACATGCTCCGTAAACAACAGGTTTAGGTTGACAGTAAAATGCTTATTTACGACCTCTTCCTGACAACGCAGATAGAAAAATAATAACACAAGGAATAAATACACAATGAGTAATGATAACTTGTCTATATACACGGGGTACCAGTACCGAGTCCAAGTGCAGGGGTAAGAGGTAATTAAGGTAGATATGTATTAAGGTAGATATGTTCATATAGGTGGGGGTAAAGTGACTAGGTAACAGGATAGATCATAAACAGTAGCAGCAGTGTATGTGATGAGTCAGTGCAAAAGGGGGTCAATGCAGAGAGTTCAGGTAGCTATTTGGTGAACTATTTATGACTTGGGGGTAGAAGATGTTCAGGGTCCTGTTGGTTCCAGACTTCGTGCATTTGTACCGCTTGCCGTGCGGTCGCAGAGAGAACAATTTATGACTTGGGTGGCTGGAGTCTTTTGTAGGGCCTACCTCTGACACCGCCTGGTATAGAGGTCCTGGATGCCAAGGAGCCCGACCGCAGTAATGGATGATGGGGCTAGCTGAGCTATGACAGTGACCCGGCTCTCCATCCATTCTCCAGGTGCTGGTGCATGACGCATGGGCACTGGCCTCACTTGACATTTGCGTACAGATGGTGCAGCACTGTATGACTGCTGTCTTGAGAACTCCTACCCAGCTTTGCAACTGCATTGTTGGGAAAGAACTCTCAAGGTAAGAATTTCACTGTACTGTTACACCCTGGCATCCATTGCCCCCACACCTGGCTGTCTGGCTCCTGGCTGCTGCAATAGAGAGGCCAAGCTGTGCATCTTCCCCTAAATCAGGCAGCAAGTTGCTTGTACAACACTCCCTGTCTGTCTGTCTGTCTGTCTGTCTGTCTGTCTCTCTCTCTCTCTCTCTCTCTCTCGCTCTCTCCCTCTCTCTCTCTCTCTCTCTCTCTCTCTCTCTCTGTCTCTTTCTCTGTCTCTCGCTGTTTCTCTCTCTCTGTCTGTCTGTCTCTCTCTCTCTCTCTCACTCGCTGTCTCTGACTCTCTCTCTCTCACACACTCACTCTATTTATCTCAGTGGGGTGCATTTTCCCCTAAATCAGGCAGGAAAGATGCTGGTACAGAGTGGCTGCCATAGGGGGGTCTAGACTCTGGGCACCCCGCTGACGCTGGCCGACACATGACCAGTGCCCTCCCTCCTCCTCTATCTCTTCCACTCTCTCCTCCTCATGTCTCTTCCTCCCTCTCTCCCCTTCTCTCTCACCCTCCCTCTATTTTTTCCTCTTGTTCTCCCCCTCTTACTTTCTTCTTCTCCCATTTCTCTCTCTCTCTTCTTCCTTCTTCCGTCTACCTCCCTCCCTTCGTCTCCCTTCGCCTCCTGCCCTCCATCTCTCTCCCTCCCTCTCTCTCTCTTTCTCTCTCCTTCCTCCCTCCCTCTCTCTCTCCCTCCTCTCCCTCTCCTCTCTCTCGCTCTCTCTCTACCATCCTGTACTGCAGTGTCCCTCTGCACATGCTCAGACTAGAGCACCACTGCAACTTCCAGCTCCAGGGAAATCTGAACAGAACTCACAGTCAGTAACACATCATGAATGAACTTATGTTGATAAAAAAAAGACTATTCTGAAAAACAAATACAACCAATGGGATTTCACTGTGAGGCTATGCTTACAGTATATTTTGAGCTTAGCTTTTCATTTTAAAATGCAGCCTTTGACCAGCGGCTGTTTGAATATGTATGTTAGAATATTTTAATGGTTTTATAGTTGTTGTTTTAAAATTATTATTTTTTAAACATTTGAGTAATTTAGTAGACACTCTTTTACAGAGCGACTTACAATTAGTGCATTAATCTTAAGATAGCTGTGAGACAACCACATACTGTATCACAGTAAGCACACTTTACCTCAACAAAGTAGTTATCAACAAAGTAGGAAATAATATTTTAATTTGTTATGGGGGGGGGGGAGGCACTGTGGGATTCATTTAAGATATGCTTTCCATTAAAATAGATTAATTAAATTCGTTTTTGGTCATCATTACTTATGTTAATATAAAGGAATAACAAATCCATCAAAATGTTACTGTACGTAGCAAAGTATATACCCTGCAGCATTCACAGCAGGGTGAAATGGAGTCTCATGATGGAGTCTCATGTGGCTGATAACATACAGACAGCAGAGAGAGCAGAGGGAGCTGTTTGCTGTTTCGTGTGAACTCTCACTCTGACAGGAATGGTGTGTCCCTTGTGGTTTGCTGTAGGCCTAAGGCTAGTGTATAGTACTGTAAAGCTCTGGGAAATAACCACACCAGCAGATACTGAACACACACACGCACAAACAAGTACGCACACACTGGCGCTAGTGATGCGCGGGTTGACTCGTAACCATGCGTGGCGAGCGGGTTTAGGTTCACAAAATATTGTGTGGATGAAGTGGGGGTGGTTAGCGGATGGATAGTGAGTTTTTTTAAAAATCCAGCATTCATTTCGCTTTTATAAAAAAAAAAGGTAAGGACGCCACTCAGTATTTCTCATTATCGGCACCCTATCTCCCCACCTCAAATCTTACTTACCCAAATTGTTACATCCGGAAACAAAGCGGGTTTGTTAAAAAATGATTTTCCTCAGACAACCTCCCTCATCTATTACATATCTGACATGCTTCATCAGAAACTGAAGCTCCTTGGGCAGAAACAATAGATAGACTAGAATGGTCATATTTTTGGTCGGTTTTGGAACATATGGGACTTTTCCAATTTCATTAATATGATTAAAATGTTATATGCCAATCCCTCAACCATAGTAATAGCACATGCAATACCTGCTCTTTTCCTCTCAGAATAACTAGAAGTAGCAGGCAAGGTGATCCCATCTCACCTCTGCTATTTTATTGTCTATCTCTAGTGTGGTGTTCATGTTTTTGTTATTCACCCAATGTTCGTGGGTCTGATGGACCAACAACATTATTGGGTTTTTAAAACAATACAGCCATAACAATACGTAGATCTTGACTTATATCAATTACAAGCCATATAGACAGCATTTTATTTAACTAGGCAAGTCAGTTAAGAACTATTTTTTTATTTAAAATGATGGCATAGGAAGAGTGGGTTAACTGCCTTGTTCAGGGGCAGAACTACAGATTTTTACCTTGTCAGCTCGGGGATTCAATCTAGCAACCTTTCGGTTACTGACCCAACGCTCTGATCACTAGGCTACCTGCCTGGTTAATATTTGTCATTTACCTCTGCTAGATCACATTTATCAATAAAAGCTCTATTTGTTTAAAAAAAAAGTGTAATCAATATATGGGTGTTTTATTGATTTGAACAGAACAAATTGCAAGGAAACATATTACATACTGTATTTTATTGAATTGATAAATGAGCCGCAATGAACACAAATTCTAGGCCGGTCTACACACCAAATGAGGGACAGAGTTTTACTGTGTGTGTTACAAATGTATTTATTCCACTTGATGTATGTGTACTGTGTCTTCCTGTCCTTCTTGGATCCACACACATCACAGCACTTCTTCTTGTTGCTACCGGCTGCAATCTAGAATGATGAAAACACTTAGTTCAGGAGTTTTACTAACATCTCACTCACTCACTAACTCACATATATAGTTACATCAGGCCAAGGTAGGAGAGTCAGACACACACACATGCAACAACATCACTCACACTTACTTCCGGTATTGGAGCTGTTGGTTCTGTGGGTCGGGTGGATGGGGCACCAGCATCCTCATCCTGAATCTTCTGGCTGCAGAAGCTTGGGTCCTTGGATATGTTGCCTTCTCTGGATTTGAGGTCATACCAATGCCATGCCCAACTCCTCGAGAAAGAGACATCTCCTCTGGATTTGAGGTCATACCAATGCCATGCCCAACTCCTCGAGAAAGAGACATCTCCTCTGGAGCTGCTCTCCGTTCCAATGTGGGTTCAACGCCATCAAGATGACAAACGTCGAGAAGTCCAACATGTTGAAGAATATCACAAGTGGCCAGCGTAGGGTTCTTCTTTTGCATCTGTAGCCAGTCACCAGCTTGTCTAAACTGTCCACCAGTCCTTTTGTGGCATTGTAATCCATTATGATTTCGTACTCATGAATACAACAGTTTTGCTTTGCTTTGGCACGTAGGACACTAGGGACGTGTCGGCCGTGACCACAAACTTAGAGGAATTGATATACCTGTTCCGTGTATTCAACAGCTGAGGTTAGATCTGGCTTGTTTTTCATACTGTTCCTACCATTGTCAGCTTCAACTTGAGAAGCTCCTGTCACAGCTTGTGCGAAGTAAAATGTTATTGCATGTGATGTTGTGGCCATTGAGTCCCAGTGTCACGTCCAGGTCAACACTCATCCCTTGATTCTTCTCAGGGGCTCCTCCATCTGGCTTCCTCGTATACACTTGCAAGTTCCACGCATATGATGAAGCAGCATCACAGGCAGCCCAGATCTTGATTCCAAAATGTTGCGGGTTTACACGGTATGTACTGCCTGAAGGGGCAGCGGCCCCCAAATGGCATAAGCTGCTCATCAACAGTAACATTGGACCCAGAGTTGTATACAGGGGATGGCAGTTCCCCCACTTGTCCCACACTGACCTGATTGTAGCTAGCTTGTCTCTCTACACTGACCTGATTGCAGCTAGCTTGTCTCTCTGCACTGACCTGATTGCAGCTAGCTTGTCTCTCTGCACTGACCTGATTGCAGCTAGCTTGTCTCTCTGCACTGACCTGATTGCAGCTAGCTTGTCTCTCTGCACTGACCTGATTGCAGCTAGCTTGTCTCTCTGCACTGACCTGATTGCAGCTAGCTTGTCTCTCTGCACTGAACTGATTGCAACTAGCTTGCCTCTCTGCCGCCAAGCTGGTCTGGTGTCTATGTTATCGAAGCGGAAAATGTTGGAAATAATGTGGAAGTTTTTCCAGAGACATTGTTGCACGGAAAATTTCTCTGCCAGTTTCTGCATCCCACAGGGATTCAGTGGAATCTGAAAACACAAGGAAGGATAAGAACCCCAAAGTATGCATGTTAATGAGTTTGATCCATCTCCTTCCATCTCTCTTCAAAAACACACCTTCCCTCCAAATTAGTGCAGTTCAGAATGATTTTCTGGATGGTGTCTGGGATGAACAGTTCAGCCCTTGTTGCATCCTTATCACATTGGCAGCCATGTGGGGTGGCTCATTCCTTGGGCAAGTAGACCATTCAATTTCAAAGAATTTTACATCCATATTTCTCCTCCTGCAGGCTGCTGATGAGCTGATTACTGATGGGCTGGTCCTGAGGCTGGCTGCTGATGGGCTGGTCCTGAGGCTGGCTGCTGACGGGCTGGTCCTGAGGCTGGCTGCTGATGGGCTGGTCCTGGGGCTGGCTGCTGACGGGCTGGTTCTGGGGCTGGCTGCTGACGGGCTGGTCCTGGGGCTGGCTGCTGACGGGCTGGTCCTGGGGCTGGCTGCTGATGGGCTGGTCCTGGGGCTGGCTGCTGACGGGCTGGTTCTGGGGCTGGCTGCTGATGGGCTGTTCCTGGGGCTGGCTGCTGATGGGCTGGTCCTGAGGCTGGCTGCTGATGGGCTGGTCCTGGGGCTGGCTGCTCACGGTCTCGTCCTGAGGCTGGCTGCTGATGGGCTGGTCCTGGGGCTGGCTGAGGGTAAATCTCATCCTATTCTTCCAACTCACTGTCAAACTCCAAATTGACGGAGACATGATTCTCATATTTGAAAAATTCTACATCTTCCAAAGTGGAAGACGCTCCTTCCACACTAGTTTCTCTCTGCCTTCTGAGCAGAGATTCATTTTGTCATACTGATTGTGGTAAGGAGCCACACAGGTAAGGAGCCACACAGGTAAGGAGCCACACAGGTAAGGAGCCACACAGGTAAGGAGCCACACAGGTAAGGAGCCACACAGGTAAGGAGCCACACAGGTAAGGAGCCACACAGGTAAGGAGCCACACAGGTAAGAAGCCACACATGCAATGTTTTAATTTGTTGTGTTCCTCCTCCAATTTGCACCTGGCTGGGGTAGAGTGTGGGAAAGTACAGATTTTGTTATTACAATGAATCGAAATAATGTGTTGTAATAACGTGCAGGTTCACTCAGACATTGTGTAGTTTCACACACTTCAAAGGGTAAAGAGTGCGAGAAAAGCGGGAGACTGGCAGACAGGCAGGGAGACAGACAGGCAGACAGGCAGACAGGCAGGGAGACAGACAGACAGACAGGCAGACAGGCAGGGAGACAGACAGGCAGACAGGCAGACAGGCAGGGAGACAGACAGGCAGACAGGCAGACAGGCAGGGAGACAGACAGGCAGACAGGCAGACAGGCAGGGAGACAGACAGGCAGACAGGCAGACAGGCAGACAGGCAGACAGGCAGGGAGACAGACAGGCAGACAGGCTGACAGGCAGGGAGACAGATAGGCAGACAGGCAGGGAGACAGACAGGCAGACAGGCAGGGAGACAGACAGGCAGACAGGCTGACAGGCAGGGAGACAGATAGGCAGACAGGCAGGGAGACAGACAGGCAGACAGGCAGGGAGACAGACATGTTCTTGGTGGTATGTTGAAACAGCAGGTCCAGGGAGGAGGAAGACAGAGTGAAGGCAAACAGCAAACCTTTTGGTTTCATTTTTACTTGTTTTCACCAACCACACCCTTTCCCACAATTTTATTACCATTGGGCAGTGGTGAAAAGTACTTGAGTAAAAATACTTTAAAGTACTACTTAAGTAGTTTTTTTGGGTATCTGTACTTTACTTTACTATTTATATTTTTTGACAACTTTTACTTCACTACATTCCTAAAGAAAATAATGTACTTTTTACTCCATACATTCTCCTTTACAGCCTAAAGTACTCGTTACATTTTGAATGCTTAGCAAGCAATGAAAACTGTCAAATTCACGCACTTATCAAGACAACATCCTTGGTCATCCCTACTGCATCTGATCTGGCGGACTCCCTGAACACAAATGCTTCATTTGTAAAGGTGTTGGGAATGTGTCCCTGGCTATCCTTATTTTTTTAAAACAAGAACATGGTGCCGTCTGGTTTGCTTTATATAATGAATTTGAAATGATTTATTATTTTACTTTTGATACTTAAGTATATTTAAAACCAAATACTTTTAGACTTTTACTCAAGTAGTATTTTACTGGGTGACTTTCACTTTTACTTTAGTCATTGTCTATTAAGGTATCTTTATTTTTACTCAAGTATGACAATCGAGTACTTTCTCCACCACTGCCCTTGGGCCCAGTGGATCCAAACACCATATGTGTAATATAAATGTGTAATATAAATTCACATAAATTGTGCCAAGGCCAATGAGTCTCAGGTTGAAAGAATAATTCAACGTATCATTTTTCTTTTAGTAAACATTGAAAATGGATCCCACAGACCCGAACACCACACAAGGGCTTTGGAGCCTCTGGCCCAGGCAATTCGACAATTGAAAGAAATTACACCAATTTCTCTGAATTCTACAGATCACATCATCTCATTATACGCTGACAATATCTTACTTTATCTAGACAAAGTGCCTCAATCCCTCCCAAAGGCTTTGAAGATAATAGACAAATTCAGCTCCATCTCAAGTAATAAAATAAATCTAATCAAATCTGCCTTACTGCCTCTTAAGAAATCCTACTGCCTCTTATGAAATCCTGCTGCCTCTTATGAAATCCTGCTGCCTCTTATGAAATCCTGCTGCCTCTTATGAAATCCTGCTGCCTCTTAAGAAATCCTACTGCCTCATGAAATCCTACTGCTTCTTATGAAATCATACTGCCTCTTATGAAATCCTACTGCCTCTTATGAAATCCTACTGCCCCTTAAGAAATCCTGCTGCCTCTTAAGAAATCCTACTGCCTCTTAAGAAATCATACTGCCTCTTATGAAATCCTGCTTCCTCTTAAGAAATCCTACTGCATCTTATAAAATCCAGAAAAAGTTCACGTCAATCCACTGAGGCAAAAAGGACAATGTCGGAGTTGAATTCAATAAGAGTACAGTTGTTAAATGGAGAGTTGAACATAAAGAGAAGGCGAGGCAGTAACGTCTGGAACAGATTTAGTGAGGTGGTAAAAGGATGATAGAGGTGTTATGTGTGATGGTTGTAGAGGCGATATACTCATTTGAGAGGCACAAGACAGGGACGTCAATGGCACGTCAAGGGACCTGTAGCCTACTGTTCAGAAGGATTACATGGAATAGTAACCTAACAGAAATGTGGAGGTCTATGACCTCTCACATAGCCCAATATCACAACTCCTGCAGAATTAAGCGTTTGTTGCAGTAAAATGTAGAATAAATGCACTGTTAGGGGCTGCCTGTAAAACAAAAGGCTATCTTTTTTTAGTATCATAAAAGCTCATAACAATTCAACCACATAAAATATGCATCTAAACCAAACTGACATATTATCAGAAACCTGTTGGGTCATTTTCACTGCTTTTAATTTCCTCGTAACCACATAAAATATGCATCTAAACCAAACTGAAATATTATCAGAAACCTGTTGGGTCATTTTCACTGCTTTTAATTTCCTCGTAACCACATAAAATATGCATCTAAACCAAACTGAAATATTATCAGAAACCTGTTGGGTCATTTTCACTGCTTTCAATTTCCTCGAAACCGCTCAAACGGATGCCATTTTGAAACTTTCCTTTTTCTCTCCAGTTGTTGCGTTCTCTCACTGGTCCCTAAACGTCAGCCCCACGAGTGAAGCAGAGATGAAAGAGAAATCTCTACCGATGTCAACTGAACTGAAGCGTTCATCGATTTATGACATTATCCTGCTGATTAAGTGTTTATTTAGTCTTTCTAGGGCAGTAATATCAGGAGAGGAGCTGCATGTGTCTAATTATAGACAAGTTGACTAACAAATAACCTACCAAAATGTTGCCAATTATAAGCAGAAACATATCTAAATTAGTTTATTTTTATTTTTATAAATCCCACACCCCGTCTCTGTACAGCACATTTTCAATCGGCCTATTTGCGGGATAGGGTAGGGTGCAGGCCTCTTTAACACATTTAGTCGCCCGGTTGTGGATGGATTGTTAGCAGTTGTGGGCGGGTGATGGGTGAACTAACAGCTACCCCCTTGCGTCACTACCACGAATACACACACACACACACTCACACACACACTCACACACAAACACTGGTTGTGGAGTGGGCTCTCTCTCTATGTGTCTGTGAGTCTGTGTTCAAACCATTACGTGGAGAAATTGGTTGGGGAGAGCTCTCGGCACAGTTGGTTACCACACAGGAAACGTGTGTCAAATGCGTCCAATGTCTCACCACTAATACACACCATCCAATGTCTCACCACTAATACACACCATCCAATGTCTCACCACTAATACACACCATCCAATGTCTCACCACTAATACACACCATCCCATGTCTCACCACTAATACACACCATCCAAT